>NW_003804429.1:210946-446133 GCF_000255335.2 Galendromus occidentalis
CCCCCCCCAAGAATCTTCGATCCCTATACAAAAGCATGGGCCGCGAGGTGGCGCGTCATCATTTTCGGCTCTTTCCCCCTGAAAATATGACTTGGCCCCCCCCAAGAAAAAAAGCTGGATCCGCTCCTGGCGAGTGGGATACTGTAGAAGCGCAAAGAAGGAGACCTCGAGACCCCGAGGATTGGTCGCGTACTCAAGTTCATCGAATCTCATGAGGAAGGTAGGAGAACGTGGTCCGTTAAAGGCTCCTGACTCGATCGCTTTCTCGGATGTGCTCAATTAGAAGTTTTTGAACGTTTCTCGCGTTCTTGGTCATGAACTCAAGCAAGTGGAGCCACTCAGAGTCGCAGCAGAAATTCCGATGCGAGGTTCTTCCACGAGAGGGTTTTTCATTTCTTTCGTTCGTCGGGTCGTATCACGGAGCCGAGCTCCTGGGCGATTCCCAATAATTCCTGTCGACTAATGCCATAGAACACATGAGGGCAAGTGAGACTCGGCTGCGGATTTGCGCATCAGCCGCGGCATTTGTGGAAGTTTGAACCTTTCCGTTGGAAACCGTTCACGGGAGTCTAGTCTCCCATGTCTCGAGCGGCGTGCTCTGAGATAATACTTATCGAGGATGGGGCGCATGAGTTGTGCTCGATTGTTAGAGATTTCTCCTCGCTGATGCCCGTCCGTCTTCGGAACAACTTCCGAGTCCGTTGCCTCCTTCTGCCTGTCGCCGGGTTCGCTGGCCTCTCGGATACGGGATGCAGATTTCCATTCGTTATAATGCAGGCGTGTGTCCCTCATGTCTGGATTTTAGCGATCAACGTCTCAGGTCTCAACGATCTGCTCCATTCGATCTCAGATTTATCCAATAGCTATTGAACTCGCGAGAATTCCCGCAGATTGAGATGCCTCGTCGTCATCTAAGACCCGAAGGACCCGAGACGAATCTCCGAATTGAATTGTCGAGCTGCCGACCGCTTCTCCTGCGACTTGACTGGGCGACCTGGAGAAAACGCGGAAACCATAGCGAGCCCTGCTGTCACCCGATCAGGAAGCCAGTGTCTCTCAGCTTCGGGATGGCTCGTCGCCCGACAATCGTCGAATACCTGAGATGTTTCAGCCTCGCCACGGCTTTCCATTGCTCAGCTTTCCACGCGCCAAGTTCATGCTCTTCTATTGAGCGAGCTCTGTCAGTCTCTCTGGTGGGGCTCATCGTATAGTTCACCGATTGTTGGCCGGAGAATTCGTTGCTCGAGTACTGACTGGAGGCGATCCAAAAACTGGAAATAATTGCGTCCGTATGGTTCATGGTTCATGGTTTTATTGATCCATATGTTCCCGTGATACTATATCACAGGTTTCATATCCCTTTTATCTCAGGGGCGATTTCTCAGCAGATCGGTCGGGTCTCCTTTTCCCATCGCTCTAGTAGTTCCTTGGTCTTTCGCAGCACTCCACGGTCCAGGAGCTCCTGGAGTCCCAATTTCTTACGGAGTTCCTCTTCATTGAAGTGATGTGGGGTGCATTCTAATAGCACGTGCTGGATAGTTTCCTCCTCCATCCCACACCAACAGCAGTACGGGTGGATGTTTTGGAACTTACTGCGGTATTTCCGAGTCGGCAGCATCCCTGCTCTCGCTAGTGCGAGTAGGGTACTGCCTCTTCTATTGTTATACGTGCCGACTGCGGTCAGTCCTCGTCTCTCTTTATACATATTGTATATCTGTAGGCTTGGTTTCCGGGATGAAGTCGCCCCCGCGCTCAAACAATGGTCGCGGCTTCGGAGCCCCCACGGGGTAGGGGTGCTTTGGCTCCGGGAAAGCCTCCTAGTCTCGGCACCTTATTATGCCATTTCTTAGCGGAAGTACGCCCCAGCGGATGGGAGGCTGGTAAGTATGGAGACAGCAATTCGATTGCAACAACGGCAAGCATGTTTTCATGTATGTGATGCTCTGACGCTATGTAGAATGCCTGCCGAAATATCCCTCTGCTACGTACGGGAACTCGTGTCAGTAATTTGAGGCGTCGATGATAAGTTCTGGCGAGGTCTAGGCATAACCGATCGTGATTATCGAGAAGTCGAATCTCCGGTCGCTCACGACGCGTGGATCGGCGGAGGAAATTCCCGTCTCCGCTGACTACGTTTCTGAGCTTGGACCATGACAGAGCCCTAGACCAATGATACGAATTGATTCCCGGTCTAAGGATCGAGCCTATCGCAAATCACAGTGGGCGCGAACCGTTCCTGCGACCGGTCCATCCAGACAGGTTGGGCGAGAAGCCCTAGACGACCTCGACCGTAATGAGCCACGGTCTCCGCCAAACTGTCGCGAGATTAGAAGAAAGCGCAAGGCTACTGCTCCGGATTATATTATACAAGTCTGACCTCTATCTTATTCGTTCTCTCCGCTGGTCATATATGCCTCCGACTCATCGCATCGTTGACAGCATAGAACTTATTGTTATGTTCATGCGAGTCGGCATACAGCGGGGGCTCTGCGAAACCTTTTCTTTTCGAAGATGGGCTCTAAACTTCTATCGCGATGTGAGCGAAGTACGTCAATAGGTGATGTTATCCCCACGCCGCACACCCGATGACGGAGAGATGTCAAATCGTGGCTCTAGTCACGGATCTCGAATATTGTCGTGGCTTCTCGAGATAGTGCGAGCTTCTGAACGAGGCGAGGAGCGAGTGTTCAGACCCTTGGTGCGAGAGAGAGCTCCTCCGACTTCTCGCAACTTGTGATTATAGACTGCCTCGTCGAGCTAGGTCTCCGGAATGAGATTGAGCGAGTAGAATAATAATTTATGTAAGTAGTTAGGGCCGCGAGATGAGGTCTGATTCCTGATCAACTAGTACCTAGCTCCTTGTGGTGGCTAACTTGTGGTGCCCGAGTGACCGGAGGAATATAAGGGTCGGTCGTAGGAGGAACAACAACCACAGAAGCATACCGAAGACTGTCGGATATGAGGAGTTCTGGAGGCTCAGACACCCATGTAGCATTCTTCCACGGCCAAGCGCAGTTCTGGCTTCGATGGAGCGGAACGAGACTCAATCGAGTACGTCACGAGGCCTGCTGAAAAGCCTCGGGGCTATCCCAGCGTTGTCTCTGAGCTTGACAAGCGACTCCATAGTATCAGAGCTGCTGCGCTCGAGGATGTCAAAGCGAACAATTTCTTCCGGTCATGAAGAGAGCGCCTCACCGTAAGATACCCAGGATAGAGGAACTCATATTCCTTTCCTTAAAATGTATATAAGCTACTCCGTGGCTCGGCTTTACCAAACAATGGTAAAGATATCCTTCCCTCGCTGTATTCGGATCCTGTGTGAACTCTCTACGCTTGCGATGGCGAGGCGGAGCATTTGGGGAGGATCTCCGGAGACCGTTTCGGAGTATAAGTACTAATTTGTCGGATCAATCGAGGATTGAGCGTTCGAGTCTACGCTCAGCTGAGCCCTCCACGGCTCTACGGTGTCGACTGCTGTCTTTCCTCTCCGTTCATCGTGCGACTCTGTAATTAGCCCGTTTCGATAGCTTTTTTCCGAATAACAAGCCATTGGACGACTTGCCTCACAGAATATCGACCGATTCCCCCGAACATCAGTCCCGTATGAATTGAAGATCTCCGGTCGGACCCGTCTATCCGATGGCTGAAGGAGCTTGCCCCATCACCTGCTTATAATCACGGACCTCAGCATCACATAAAACATGGGATGGAGCGTTTGCGCACCTCGGGGAACCCCTCGAGACAACATTTTCAACAGTCGATCCTGCTGTCGTGGCCCTAAGATTTATGGTTTCGTATTGATCTTCATGAAATATACTGACCCACGACAGACCAGTTTTTTTCGATTGATTTTCGCTCGAACCTTTTTATTCTTTCGCATGCGACACGTCAATCGTGGCTCGTAGAAAGAAATAAGGGCACCATGCCGGAAACATCAAGACGCCCACCCACGCGGCGGAGCGGTCACTCAGACGTCAGAACGACGAATTTCGGTTCTCAATATCCGTCGCTGCGCCGCTTCCTCAGTAGAGCTCGCATAGCTCCGATCGTTGCGTCAGCGGTTCTGCGCACTCGACGCTCGCCGTATGTCGATCTCATGCGATGAAAAAATCCGATCCATGGAATTCTGGACTCTATTCCGGAAACTGGCTCACGGCGCCCTCGCACGTCCCACAAAGTGACGCAACATATCGGTATCGAAACGGCGTGGGGCGCTCTATTGTCGAACAGAGGCGGGAGAAAATTCGCGAAGCTCGCGGAACAGCTGCCCCCTGCGTCGTCCCTCGGCATGGCATGCGGTATCTCCAGCGGAGCTGGAACCCTCATGAGGGGCTCGTACTCTATCGGCAAGCGTGATTTTGATCCATTCCACCTGCGGGAACGTATTTGTCGCGATACCGCATGTGTTCCGATCAGTTAGTGCACCCCACACATCCTTACCCTCCCCCTCGAACATCAGAGCATATGCTCGTAAAGATCACCATACGGACGTCTTCTACGCGGCGTCCGGCGTATGTCAGCCTGAAATTCTGCGTGGATACATCTCGTATGGCACTCCAGGAGGGATTCCCAGGGAAGAATCATAAGAAAACCTACCTGCTCGACGTGGGATATGTCTTTCTCGCGGCGCGCAGTCTTCCTGCCTCGGCCGTGATGGGCGGGTTGCCCTGCAACGTTCATGTCGAAAGCTGGAAGCTTCCCGAATCCGCTAGCGGGACTACACAATTTCGCTGAATGTCAGAAGTTCTTATCACTGAGATTATTTTGCGGAACTGCGAACGATGAGGTAGACGGTGGCGACAGCGACGGTGAAGGCAGCTGGAGGAGCTCAGGACACAGACGAATCGCTGCAGAGCCGTGGCACTTGTTGATCCGACAGCACTCAAATCAGTCGGAGGACTTCGAGGCACACAGAGGCAGAGGGACAGTACCGGCAGCTCTCCCTACACTCTCCAGACGTTGCTTGTATGGCGAGCGAACTGCACGTCGGACCACCAGACGGCGCCGTTCTACGTCAGTGCCCGCTCGTAGGATCGTTCGCGCACTCGCTGGGGCTCCCATGCGCAGCCGGGGACGCCGAGAATATTGCGACTAACGCAGTGGTCGGATGCGTGGGCGGAAATAGAGAGCTCGTTTTGATCTCGCTCATATTGCTAACTTGCTTCCGACTTTTTCCTCTCGCTCGCTTGACTCCTCCCGCCGAACGGACCGATCTTTCCATGTGGTCGTCGTTTCGGAAGGAGTTCGCTGAGCCACTACCCCATTCCCTGCCGTGTGAGCTTGTTGCTCAGCTCGCCATCCCACAATCGCTGTTCGTCCGAGGAGAGATCCTGCAGGTGTGAGCTCGGATCGTCACATGATTGGAGTCCTGGTCTCCTCGACTGGTATTCCCGGAAATTCCTTCATGCTTGAATGATACCTCTGAGAAGCTCCTCGAGACTATTCCAGCCCGTTTTCGGGGAAAGATTCTCGACACCTCCTCCCCTTGATATGTCTCAGACGATTGATCCGATCCTTGTACGTCCCAGCCGCTGGGTGTTTATGCCATAGGCCGTTTTTCGAGGATATCTCGGTATGTCACACGAATTCGCCTCGCCAGACGTCCTCCTCTGATCTACTTATCCCTAGGCCCGCCGAGGCAGAGACGTACACGCTGCGGCTTTCAAATGGTCCGGGGGCTTGGGGGTCGGGCGGCACTCAGCCTGATGTGAGGGGTCATTTGGGATTGTCGCTCACGCTGAACTAAACCTAGCAAACGATGGAGTGAGCTCAAAGAGATAACAATGCTCGCGAGCCCTTCGAGTAGTAGGCGAAGGAATGAAGTGGAGTGGGTCTTCTGAAAATTCTCCCAAGGTCATCATTCATCACTACGCCCCCGATGCAACACTCTGACGTCACTGATGACGTCAAGACAAGCCGCCTGAAACGGGAAAGGGTCGTGCGTAGAACCTGAATTGCAGGACTGGCGGCGGCAGGTCGACGATGGCGACTGCCATGGCGGCAGCGGGAACGGCATGACGTCTCGGCTTCAAGGGCCAGGCTTGGCTTTCTTGAGACTCGGAGTCGCCAACACTGAATTGGATTATCTGTTGTTGGTAAGCAGCTTCGTATTTGGCTCGACCGGACGGCAGGACGGGGCAGTTGGCGATCGCGAATTCGAATCATATAATCATCTATCGGAGCTATATTTAGCTTGGCTTGACTCCGATAAACTCGCACTTCATCAACCAAAATTTTCTGCTATTCCCGGAGTCAGCTCAACTATCTCATGGATGACAACAGGGAGCCATATGGTCGTTCATGGCGGCTCGAAAGGTCTGTGAGCCGAAGGTCCAGGCTCTAGGGATTATTTCCTTGTTGTTCACGGATTGGTTGGTTTTTGGGTCCTTGTTGGATATCCTTCCCTCGCTGTATCCGGATTGCGTTTTCCCGATATTTCATCACCATTTCCCGTGGCGTCCACGACGGAAAGCAGTCCGTGTGCAGACCTCCGGGAAGCCGGTATGCGCATCCTCTAGAATATCAGATACGAGCTGTCCGATGCGCAGTTGGTCGGGAAAAGTTCGGAGCCGCAGACGCACACCTAGATATTCATCGGACGGGAAGAAACGTTTATTTAAAGGGTAAATCCGTCAGCGACAACGATATCGGCTTCCTTGGGAGACGGGAAAGTCTTATTCCGATCCGACAAAGGCCTATGGTCAGTGTGCCTGATGGGAATAAATTCTTCTCTCGGCTGTCATTCTTTCCGACGAGGAATCTATCGCTGTTTGTGCAAGGAGAAGATTGATCCTTCTACTGCATGAGATCATTGAAGTACTCACCACAAGGGCTTTGAATAGATTCGGAGCTAGGCCAAGGTCCTGAGGTGAAGAATTTTGGGGAATGATAAAAACGGCGGGTTCGGTAGCCCCAGTGCAGCAGGGGAGCCTTCGAGCAAGTGTCTTCGAACCGGAAGTAGTTATCGGATTCGAAGATATCTCAGGCTTGGATCGTTAGAGTTGCAGCAGGGGACGAAGAATCGCTCCGCTGCACCGAAGATTCGTACACCTCAGTGTTGTTCGTCAATCTCGTACGGTAGGATTCGTATATGGCAAGGGATTTGAGCAAAACTCGATTCTACAACTCGAGTCTCGCGACCGTCTCTTTTCCCTGGTGGCGGTTCTGGAACGCCTCTCGCCTGAGAGTCGCCAGAGGGCCGGGCTCCCGTCACAATCCCATCCTCTGAACTCCGTTATTGAGAATCTCAACTCAGCTTCTTCTCATGGAACCTTCTGGGTCGCCCATGGATTCTGGGAGGGAAGTTAAACGGTAAAAGGAGGTTCGATTCGAGTCTTGAATCAGAACTTGGGCGAGAAAATAAAGGTTCGTGGCCGCCTCGTCTTTTCTCCACGGGGTCGCTAGTCGTTCAACGAACTTTTGCATAACTGGTTGAGTCCCCAAACGACCTCAAGTACTTCTGCCGCGGATCGTCATCGAGCCTCAGTCCGTCTCCAATGCAAACCTCTGACGTCACCGATGACGTCAATCAACTAGCTTGAAGGAAGCTGCAGCCTCCTTGAAGGCCTCGGAGTGAGACGGAAGTCAGAAGCAAGAACGACTGCTCGGGAGGTGTGAGATACCTGGAAAGATCCTGCTGAGTTGGCTGGATGTGCTTGTGAGCTGCAAGGGGGTGGTGACCGCGACCTCATACGTGCCTCTGCTGAGCCTCGAAAGTTCGAGAAACGCCCCCGGCTCTCAAGGTGCAGCTCTGGACAGGAATTTCCATCCAATTTCATTTCGGAAAAAAATGCGAAAAAGCATCCCGCCGCTTCCTGTTTTCTTCCATCCTCTTATTTCCACTTCTGACGAGCGCAAGATATGAAGCGAGGTGTTCAGCTCCGATTTTTCCCGCGGGTGTGGGCAATTAGACCCGAAGTCGCCCGTAGCTTAAGACTAATATACGTAACGAAGGTTTCCCTGACATACTCCTCACGACTCACTCAGATATATAAAGAGTGTTGCTTGAATTGGAGCGCAATCATCAAGGCGGGAACATCAGCCTGGGAATGAGCTTGGAACCGCGCACGCGATGGAATTTTCCAACATCGGAGGTTCAACGAGTTCAGTCAGGGGTTCGGGTAATTATTGTGACCATCCTTGTGCTGTCCCCTTCACCCTGACCATATACATGGCTTTCCTTGCTCAACGGTGTACTGGATTGGTCGAGCTTTATTGTTGCAGCGATCGAGATCGCGATGATTGAGCTGACGACCTGTCTACACGACGACGATCACTACCATAACAGCGTGCTCTATCATATTTCACAAAGGAAGCGAGATATTTCGGGGTCAGAAATTCACTTTGAGGCAGCATTTCTTCCTTGCGGAAAGCCTGCCTGAAGGAGGACTGTTCCTCCACAGGGAAGCGGATCGATGTCGACCCTTCGTCTCGGATCACGACCGCTCGCTCTCGCGAGGACGATTTCCGATCCGATTTTGGCCAGGCCCCGTTTCGAAACGATTCTCCTTGACGAGATCAGCGTCGACGCGTTTCCCATTCCGGGATGGCATCACACGCTCGGACTTGAACGGCTGAATGTGCATCGGAAACTATTTGATGCCCGCTCTGATTCTCACTCAGTCAGAGGAATCGCTCCAGAAGGTGCCAAAAAACTCGTCGTCGCGAGGACTTGAGGACGTGAGGACTGATGGACTCGTTCTGTTCGTTCTGAATGCTGTCGTGACTTCTGCTTGACATCCAAGGCTTGCTCTCTCGGACCGAGATCGCTCACGTCTTCGGACTCATCACTGAGTCTCTGCTCTATATTTTCGGGGGTTGCTGGTACCGAGCGAATCGGGTATGGTTCCGGAGGCACACGGCATGGAATCGAAAACGTGAAAACGTATTGCTCCTCGTTGCCCTCCTCGGTGGGGCTACAAGCACCGTGGATCCTATGTTGAACATCCCCTCGATGCAAGCGGGAGTTTCCCCGTGGTTCAAACCCGTCAACGAGTTCTTCGAATTTTATTTCACCGCTGTCGCCACAACCTTGAGCAATATCTCGTTAATAAATTCTTCCAGGTGATGGAAGAGGCGGATGGCCAACTCCGAATGCTCATCACGGTCTTTCATGTTTCCACGTTGATTTTCTCAGTGTGCATCCTGGGCTGTCGACTCGCGGTATCAGATCGTGAGGAACCGGGCATCGCTTGGTTAGTTCTCGGGCTCACATCCAACAGGGCTGCGTACTGTTGTCGTTTGTACCATTGTGGAGAAAGAGTTCGACATCGTTTGGTTCGCTTCCGACGCCATCTATTCCGGGAAGCATCCGTGATCAACGGCCCCGATCAATGCCCCGGGAGCAGTCGGAGTTCAGAACAGCTTCCGAATGATGTCCATTTTCGTTCAGGTAACTCTCTGTCGCTGAAGGTTTTCAATCTACCCCTGAGTCTAGCTACCTGCTTGTGGTTCATGAGTGTGTGCTCTACGATGGTCCTCGTGAAAGTCCAATTCGCGTCAGTAATCTGTGAATCAGAAGAAACGTCCTGTTGATGAGAGAAGGCGGGCTTTCCGGGAAGACTCCTCCCCGGGATCGACAGGAAAACAGTCAGGAGAATAGTCTGGAGTCTACCGTAGTCCATCGCGGGATTTTCACGCAGTCACTCAGGGCCCTAGATGGGAAACGAATTTTCAGCTGTGGCTGCTGGCGAGAATAAATCTGTGGGGAGACATCAGATCTGGATGCCCGGTGAGAATACCCTCATGAGTCGACAGATTTCTCCCCTCAACCTATGGCGAAGGGTATTTTCTCCTCGAATTCGGAAATAAGTCGGGAGCTGTACAGCTGAGTTGTTTTTCTTATTCTTAGACTCAAAATGGACGGACTCGGAGGACATATGACTCCTCGGAGTCAAAGTCGGTTGGAGAGTTGCATCTTCTTTCTGGTGTCGGGTACGGCTCGCTCCGTCTCGGGAAGACCGATAACATCCCGCGGATCTAGGCAAAGTGCCTAATCTCATTTCATGCCTAGGACAATGGCAATCCGTACTTTCCTCGGTAAAACGTTGTCACTTGTTGGGACGCTCATCGGTCTCATACCTCATTTGGCCGCGGATCGTGTGCTAAGAAGAACTACCTACACGAACTATGTGTGCTTGGAAACTAACTAATTGTCAATGCTGTCAGAACCATTTGATTTTGCTCGCGGAAGCTTCGGACTTCTTCCCCCTCCCCCTCTCAAGATACATTTCAACTCACTTGTTCCGATGCGAAATCCGCTCCCATTTTGTCGTTCAGGTCGGACGCGGGGAGAGAAGACAGCGGCGGAAACAAATCTCGGCAGCATGCTCTATGTAAGCGTTATAGAGATGAACCCCTGAAGGGCCGTGATAGCATCGCGGGACCTGGCTCGAAATCGGTTCAGGAGAGCGTGACCACGGTAAGTTCGCATATTCGAAGATTTAGCTCGCCGAATTTCGATCGGAGTCATTCCTAACTAATTCTTCGAGGACTGGAAGAACTGTTCGGCCGAATATACATTCATCTGTGGAATGAATGACATACGAAATGATTTTCCAAGTTTCCTCAATATGCACACAAGGTTGTACTTTGTTTATTCAAGTGATATCGTCGCTCTTCCCAGTGGAGCGTAAGTGTATCTAGGAACACAGAGCATTGCACCCGGCTTAGGAGCAGAGTTAGCAGCCAGGGTATGAAGACTCCCCCTCGGTGACGGCTCTCTCAAGAAACCTCCGAATTCGTTTTGTTCTACGCGAGATTTGTTCTATACAACGGGAGGCGCCAAATCAATTTAGTAGCATGCGTGCCGCCCTCGCATTCGCTCAAGCGATATTCTCTATTGTTCCGTCCTCTCCCCAATTTCTCTCTACGAAGCTGAACATATTCAATATTGTGGCGCGCGCTCTATCGGAATAAAGTGACGTGACTACTGTATATTTTGAAGATGAGAAACTCAAAGCGATAAAAAAAACCGCGTCGCTCCACGGCTAGGAACCACCAGAGAGATAATAACCAATAAATCATCCACGGGGTAGTCTGTTCCAGATCGATTCATGGCATTTGCTTCAAGAGACCTGGATTCCGCTCATGTGAGAAATTATTCAGGACCCTCTGAGTACAAGTTAAAAGCTAGGCTAGAAGATATATTTAAAGTACGGTGCCACACCCTGATCGAGATCGGACACAAAGTTGGACAAAACTGGTGCTCGTGTGACATCTGAAGACGCGCTGCTCGCCACTGATCGGAGCGGGGCTGAGCAGAGTTGTGCGCGCCTGGTAGGTCAACTTGAAAGACTAGATGAAGTTTTGATTCCAGTCGGCGACATCCGTGACGTCCAAGTCGCCGTGTGGTTCGCTCGCAAGTTTGCCATCTCTCAGCTAAGATCGTCGTCAGTTTCACCTCTGGTACTCGGGCAGCGGTTTCACGATGCCCTCTCTGTACACTTTCAGGATCGCCTCGCAAACGAACTTGTATTGACTCTGTAACGAAACCGAAAGTCTCAATTAGCAGCATTCCCATCGCAAATTCATTGATAATGGAACTTCGGAGTCGATCGTCAGAGAGATAATTCGAAGAAAAAGAGGCTCCCGGAAATCGAGCTCACTCTCCTACTTACAGCGGTCTGGATGAGCATCGCTCTCTGGTCCCTCATGGTTCTCGTGATTTCGACGGGATACACAGGCTCGTTCGCTTCGATCAGGCACATGGCGGTTTCCATAAGAATCAGAACTCCGGTTCGTCCTATGCCGGCGCTGCAGTGGACGATAGTGGGCTCGACCATAGCGTCCCGATTGCTGCGGACCTTGGCGATGAACTCGAGAAAGTCCGTGGCGTCGTCCGGAACACCGTGATCGGGCCAGGCAAGGTACTGCATGTGGCTGATATGTCGCTCCTCGTTGTTGTCCGCGTTGATGAGTGAGAATTCCCGGAACGCGAAACTGCTCGTCTCCTGCTCGGCGACGCAGGAAACCTGCAGTCGTCCGAACGTTTGAGTTTCGTACAGGTTCGGCCAGTATTTGTAGCACTTCAGTCTCGCTTTCTCGATCAGAGTGGTCAGCATAACGACCAATGTACTCTGCTGCTCCCACACCATCTGCCAGAAATCTAATGTCGTGTTCTGGAGGGGACCCTGCGTTGCGATGTAGCGATTGACGATGCCGGAGCTCGGAACTTTCATCTGGAATGTCAAGCAAATAATTAGGTCCCCTGATTCGCTCTCGTCCATCGATGGGGGCTGGTCGCCCTCGATGTTGCTCTGAACGTACTCAGACTTGTCAACAGATACCCTCATACTCACAATAACATAGCTAGCGTTGATATAATCGTTCCCGTTGGGAGAGTCCGCTGTGAGGACCACACGGGTCTTGTCATCTGTTCGGGGGGAAAAAATTCGTCATTCTCGTTTCAACGGAAGGATTCATGGCGATAGGCAACTCGTGAAAAACTCCATGCTGACGAAATAATCATGTTTCTCGATTGGGGCACTCACATGGAGAAATATCTTTGTATCGGTTCAGAGCAGCGTTCTTCGCTAATTTGCTCATTTCACACAACATCCCGGGTTTTTTCCGATATAGCTGCTCGAATTGAGCTACGAGAGCCCCGCTGTGTAAGCTCTCCTTCAGGAGCAGCATGGACTCCTGGAGCGGCTTGCTAGCCGCCGAAGCTACTCGCGGAGATTCGAGATCATCAGATGACAGCGGAATGTACTGAAAGTCCGGCTCTGACTCGAGATCTGTTTCGGCTCCTTTCCGGAAGAGGAAAGCTTGTGGACGAACGGTCAACACGATCTCCCCAAAAACTCCGGTCGACTTCTTTTCTTTTTTCCGCTGCGGTCTCTCGACACTGTCTCTCAGCACACCGGATGTTTCCTTGTCGGCGGCTGTCAGAGGCGTCGCGGTATTTGGCGAAGCTCCCGATCTTCCACCGCCGGTTGTGTTGCAAGGGCTGGTGTCCTCGACCCAACTCCGGATGAGTTTCACGACCTGCTCGTGGGTGAGACCCCGAACCTCGTGACCGTTTATGGCCACTACTTCATCGCCTTCCTCGAGACGCGGTGCGGTCGAGTCCGCGGGTGTTTTTGGGACGACTTTCGACACCACGATGGGACTGTTGTTTTGATCCAGACCGCCTTTGACGTTGAATCCGAACCTAGTGTGGATCGAGGATCATCGATGATTATTATTGGAGAGCAAATATTATTTTTGGAACTAAATTTGATTCGTATGAACGAATTTCCGGTAGGCGTATGCATCGGCTTGTTGTCTTACCTGCCCTGTGCATCGGCTTTTAATTTGATTCTGATGAGCGATGCTGAACCTACGGAATCGGTCGAAGGCGAACTGAGATAGGAAACCGTGGACGTCGGAGAATGCACCTCTTTGTGGGCCTTATTGTTTTGGCTAACTGAGTTGTTGTTGATATTGTTCGTGTTGTTGTTCAGTGAATCCTTGTCCAACTGCGCTGTGCCGACCCCTCCCAGACCTCCCAGACCCACATCGCTGTAAGCCTGAAGGGAAACGAATACGTTGATCAGAATAATTTTTCGGGCTGCAATAGGCGCCAAAATACCAATCTGAAAATCAGTGAGTGCTCCGCGGAGCTCTCGAGACGTCTCGTTATGGTCGGTTTCCGGAAGAGAGGGAAGAGCGAATTCTCTACCTGCAGCTGGCCATCCATGGAAACCACATTGCTGGTTGTGCAAATCTGTTCCGTAGCCGGACTTGTGGTCGCTGCCCTGTTGTCCTTAAGTGGTTCGTCAAAGTCCTCTTCGTCGGCATAGCGCAGGCCTCGAACCGGTTCGCCTCGGACAGCTTGCGGAGCGAATCCTGTGCTTTTCATTATACTTTCCAGAAGGCTCTCTTCACCTGTCGCACTGCAATCAAATCACAATTACTCGGTGAGACTCAGCAAACCGGAGGTGTAGCTCACGAAAGAAATCCTCTCATTGCCCCCGCAGTTCCTAAGAACGATTCCGACGGGAATCACCACGCAAAACAGAATCAGTCAGATCTTAATGACAGGAAGGGCCACGTGAAATTCACTTCGACAAACTGACCAGGTTGAAGAGAGTCTCCGTCGTAGGTCTACCAGCAACACATTGATATCGCTCAAAGGAGCTTAAGCCGAAGGAACGAGCTTTATCGCATTTGTAAAGGCGAATCACGATCTCTGCGTTGACCCTGACTCATCTGTGCGGTGCCCATGACGATTTTCTAAGAGAGTAGGTCGGTATCTTTTCTCGGACAGAACATTTTGGAGCCTCGAAGGTCTCCGCGCGGGGGAGATTTACTTTCGCAAACCAGAAAAGCCTACCGCAGCCCGATGACGGCAGCTTTGAATCAGCGCCGCGAGTGCCGGGTAGCTTTGGATAGCTCGGAGGGCGAAGAGAAATGGTGCCAATGTCTCCGTTTTTTTTCCGCAAGGGAACGATAACGTATACGTCAGGAAGAGGGAAGGTTATCGGAGACCGCAGATGGCGTCAGTTTACGTCGGGAGCCATGACATCGAGATCGTCATTGAGACAATACGAAACCACGAGTCGCACTCACCTTGAGTTTTGGCACTTGTTGTTGATTAGTTGCTGTGACCTATTGAGTTCCCCAGTGCATACCTGCGACTGAGTGGGACTCTCAGTCCAAGCTTTCCTTGGGGTGAGATTCAAACGAGCGTCATCTTGAACTTGCGAAGGCCGCGGATGAACTTGCTGCACTCCTGCCGAAGCACCGGCGTAACTGACGTGGTGGGATTGCAGCTGCATGGCGGAAGCCGTCGTTGGCGCCTGTGCCACTGCTGCCCCCCCTGAGTGGGGTGTTTGGATAGGAACTCCCGTGGTACACATATAGGCCCCCCTCCCTTTCACAAGTGGCTGTTGTTGCGGCAGATGAGTTGCGTGCGGTGGGTGTGAACGTGAGGGCGTGAGTGGTGTCTTGTGAGGCTGCGAATGACTCCGAACGTGCGACGGAGTGCAATGTCCATTGGCTGCCCGACGCGGACTGGCTTCTCGACTCGTCTGTTGCTGCTGCTGCTGCTGCTGCGGAATTTGTTGTTGTTGATGTTGCTGCAGCTGCTGCTGAGCTTGAATCAGGTGGGGGGATGAAGTGGATTGAGGTTGGGTAGTATGAGGCAGAGAATGCCTGTTGAGGGAGGTGTGAGCATGTGCTGCACGAGAGGTAGCCGAAGTCGCAGAATTCACGTCCAATTGAATCTTGGAAGTTCCGCCTGATTGGTGGGAGTGAGCTTGGAGGGTAGAGGGGCCTTGGTAGTTTGGGGACTTTCGTAAGTCCCTCCACGTTTCGGCGCCGGTTGCTCCGGTTGCAGCGCTGAGGTCGTCGCCTCCTGCACTGTTCGCCAAATTATCCAACTGTAAGCGAATAGTAGGAGAATAGCATTATTTGCACCGCTCTTGCGCCCGTTGGGACGGAAACCGGGGCTCGGATCCGACGCGGCTATATCCAACGGATAATTGCGTGCGATGAGCGGCAGTGTCTCGTGTATGGGAAAGTATGCAGGTATCGGGTAGGTACCTTTTCGCGCTGTCTGAGCTCGGCTTCTTGCATCGTCTCAAAAGCACTTCTTCCTGAGTACCGGAATTTGCTCCCCAGATGGAAAAGTCCACCGTGGAAGAGCTTTCGAGAGGGCAAGATACGGCTGGTCGATTGTAGACGGAAAAAAGCGTGGTGCTCAACGCATGACTGCCAGAGGTTCTTGCACGATCGATACGACTGCATGTTGAAACCCAGCAAAGAGTCGAATTCCTCCTCCTGCGAACAAAGAGGTCGAAAATGAGCTTGACTCGAAATTAGCTTGTTCCCTGGATCCCAGCGGGGCCTGGATCCCGGCGTTGCTAATGAGATTCCTATAATGAATTGCTTGTTTGCAGCAGACAGCGCGTCGCAGGGCTCGATGAGACTTACGCCTTCTCGTCTCAGTTGAATGAAGAATTGTTTTTTCTTGAACGAGATCTTGATGATTTTTGCCCAGGAGAACGTGTTCATCTTGATGTTATTCTGGAAAACGACTAGACCCTGCGCAGTCACCCCGAGCTGGATCTCCGCTTGTTTCGAATCCTAAAAAAATTCGCAGTTAGGCCGAGTCGCGCGGGGAACGATGAACGAGAACACCTTTCGTGGAATACCTAACCTTCGTTTGGCTCATATCTCGCAACATTGAAATTGTCTACTTTGCAACGCTCAGAGAATGCGATGGTGTATTCGTGCCCGAGAACGCACGGATCGACGGATGCACTCAAAGGATCTTCCGTGCCGCAATCGAGCCTGCGATCTACTAAGTCCTTGCGGAAATTCTAAGTGAAGAGACTGCCGATGTAGGGTGGCACTGAGAGCAAGCGTCACGCCAGGTCGACTTCGATGCGTCTTCGGAGGCCACAACACGCCTGTTGAGGTCTCCTCGACGACCGGTCCGGTGAGACGCAAAACGAGAAGGGGGTGGGCGCACAAAAAAACTATACAGGAGGAACTAAGTGCGAGGGACGATGGGAAGCGAGAACGAGTCAAGATGGGGCGACGTGAACACAAATCGAATTGCTTAGAAACACCACCGACAATTATCAGTTGTCAACATGTTGACAAGGGTACGAACATAACATCGACATGAAATAAGGAGAACACAAAAAAAGGAAACTGACCATGCAGAGCGGGATAAGCAGTTCACTGGCAGAAACTCCGTTGCCGAAACCTTCGACGAGATCTTTGATTCCGGAATCGCCCTCTTCTCTCCTTGGCTGATCGGACTGTTTCCCTCCAGAAGCGTCCGAGCAAACGCCTTTGGAGACGATAAACTCGTCCGAAGCGTTCATCGATGCACCATATGCGCCCATACGGCCACCCGTCGTGAGTTGAGCAACCATTCGAGGCAAGCGGCGTATGCTTTTTCGAATCGAATGCCCGCTCAACAGAACCGCGCCCCGCGTGAGGGTGTGACGTCGAGGCGCATCTTGGTGCTGCTCAACGTTGCTCGGTATCGGATGAGAGTGTCGATGATTCGCCGGTTGGCTCTGATCGTGGTTGTGTTGTTGTTGTTGTTGTCGTTGTTGGTGTCGTTGTTGGTGGTTAGCATATGCGTGGTGATGATGATGATTCGAATGGTTATTATTATTGTTAACGCTCGCCCGCGACGTTTGTGATTCGGCTCCTAGCGAGGTTGGGAGGTGTTTCCGCAGTAGCAATGGGCTTACCCTCGCACGATGCAGGTCCACGCCGTACATGTCAAGTCGTTTGGCGTGAGCTAGATAGTTGTATTCTGCTTCGGATGGATACTGACCACTGGAACGAGATAAAGGATATTCTCCGAGGATTACTAGGGAGATCGGAGCCGGAGGCTAGGTCTTTGGCCTGATCGTGCCTGAGGGAATGGATCTTGATCCACAGCAGCTCCTCGGGAATCAGACGATAGAGGAAATTCGGCGCTGAGAAGCATGGATCTGCACGGACCCTATGCTGAATGAAGGAGCAAATCGTAAATCAACCTACCGATGCATCCGATGCAGCTCAGCGATCTTCGCTTCGACGTCTTCCGTCTGATTGGGCACTAGCCGCAAATCTGCCAGATAACCGTGCAAGTGCTCGTCTGGGTTGAAGTCTCCCAGATCAGCTGCAATTGACGAGAAGCATAGCACGTCAGACTGCGTTCTCGAACTCTACCGTCCGTGCCCATAGCGCGGCGGATATCATACCGGCCGTAGTCGCTAATGAGGGGTAGGCGAGACTCATCTTGGGCGATTCCCTCTCGAGAATCCTCCCGTGAGATCGTGATCTTTTCTCATCGAGAGAACCGGGGAAGCAGAACCACATATGGGGAACTCAAAAGTTCTGAATCGATGAGAGCGCATCGAGAAATCGGACGAGCCCGATCGGAACCTACAGCTTGAGATTCCCATGATATTCCCTATGTTGGTATTCCTTGTTATCTAGGCGTCTAGGAGTAGGAACTCCAGAAGGAGCAGTCACGCTGTGTTTCCCCTCGAAACACGAGAGCAGGGCTCCGTCGATTTGAGCGACTCGACGGTTGTAAACAAAATGCTCTCCGTGTCGAGGAGTGGTAAGACCACCAGAACTGACCGACGGTGAATCTCGGCCCATCTAGTAGTAGAGGCGGTGACAAACTCATTCTCGACGACATCACACCATCGTCGTTTCGACTTCGGATAGAACGTGAACCGTTATAGAAGAGTTATCGAGAGTCCCGCGAAATTTCTGTTATCCCGTCCGCAACAAGAAGCTCAGAGATAGACCCGAGTGCAAAGCTCAATGGAGGCGGACACAGACCCCGTGACCTATAATATATTACAGCGAAACAAGCCCCTTTTGACGGTGAGGGTAGAATGAACCAGAACTCGCTGTCCGAGTAATCCTAATTAGCTACTGTCGTTCTCCTGTCTGCAGCTCCTGCGCCGTTGTTTCCGTCGACAGAGGGAACGGAAGGACTTTCGAGTCCACGACATCTGTGTCGACAAAGAGCGTTCCTCCGTCGGGGGAACACAGCGAGCTTGACCGCAACTATTCATTTATACACAACGCCAGGGAGTCTGTTCCCCGAACAGAAACGTAGAGGCCTTTCGTTGAGTTGCTCCCCGCGCAGAGCCTCAGGAGCTGGGGAGCCAAAAACGGTGAAGCCAGAGTAGTCTCCTGTATCTTCCTTCTCCATACTTACACTGCACCGCATAGCTGGCCAGCAGGATCGCCGTCGGCTGCGGAACGACGAGTCGGCCTTCGAGTATGTCTTTCTGTATCTGTAGGAAGAAGTGGAATCGACTCGTCTCCTCTTGGAGCGCACACGGGTCGGCCACGTAGAATTTCACCCGAAAATAGAACAGGTATGGAGGATTGAGCTTGAACTGTTTCTTGATCGCTTTGCTCGGATCCAGCCATCGCATCCCATCAGCGTCCTCGGTCCTCTCAGCGAATTGAAGACCGAAATAGTCCCGCTCTACTGGAGGACAGCCCAGGGATTCGAAGACCATGTCCACCAGTACGCTGCCTTTGGCGTGTTTGTGGACCTCAAACGGATGCTTGCTATCGTCCAACATGAGTATGACACACTTAACATTGTTTCGAGCATCGGCCGAAACACTGGGAGGATTCTGGTTTTTCGAGCCTCGCAGGCTGAGTCCCGAACGCAGCTGTAAGGGAAAGGAAATACCTTCAGAGAGTCTGTAAATTGAAACGAACGCATAAAGACGACTATAGTCATCTATAGGTATCGACCTCGTCCCTCGCCCCCGATTTGTGATGAGATGAGCACCCGCCCTCCAATTCCAGTTCGTGGAATTGATCAGGTTTCCATTCAATCAACGGAGTTTCCCTTCTGCCAGCGCTAAGAAGGAGCGCCTTCGTCCCGGATAAAGACAAAAATCGGACCCGCGGAAGCGTTCCAGGAAATCCTTGACGACAATCAAGAAACAAACGCTCTTAGGGGACCGGCGAAACGATGTAGAGGCACGTCGAGGAAATGCCGAGACGGAGCACGCTCCGGACGCGGGAAGCGGAAGCCGAGCGCAGTCGAGTTTTCGTCGATCATCGGCTCACATAAAGCGGCCGGTTTCTGATGCGATGTCGGCAGCGCGCAGGATTGTTCGGGGAAAGAGGGGATTCTAAATCTCCTAATTTCCATCAGACGGTGGCCCCAATTCTCCCAAATCCTCAAAAGCACGGAAAAACCTCCATGCGACATCTTCATCGGCGTACGGCACTGTCGGAGAAAATCCTTCAGGGCAGTCAAAGCTCGGGCAGAACCCCGCCGCGAGACATTTCTCCGTCGGTGCGATCCGATCTTCGGCTCCGACGTTTTTATGGATGGATTTTCCGACTTTGAAGAGCGAACTTTGTGGGTGGAAATCATCTTTTTCGTTATGAAGAGAGCTCGTCTTCTGTGTCAGAGTGTCATGATATGAGCCGAGGAGCGGGCGAGCCACACTCATTCCTTGGGGGAAGCCCTCGTCAATATAATAATGGATGAAATGTGGACCTCGCCGTTGAATCCCCGAGCTCCTGTCCATATTTTCGAGCTTCTCGGAAGAGATCGCTGTCGAGAGGATAAATCTCCATGGGCAAACCTCGTCGAAACCAGGCAGGGATATGCACTGAAGCGGAACCTGATGACTATATGCCGATCTATGGAGCTAAAAGAGGGAATCTAGCGAAGGAGGCACAGATTGGAGAAATCACGGAAACTCACGAGCTCCATCCCGGATCAGACGGTTCCGATGTCGGGAAGGCGGCCTTCTTCGAATTCACGTCAAAAACGTGGATAGTGCAACAACATGTCATGTACAAGTAGTACTCGTTGAGCGGCGCCTGGCAAGTGGACGCTCGACTCGCTCTATCGGAAAAAGGGAGATGTTTGTGGGAGGAGAGACGTTCTAATCATGGATTACGTGTAGCATAGAGGGATCAACATCAAAACCCTCTGATGCTCGGCTAGATGCCGGTCGACTGGACAGCTAAAAAACTCGGTCCCAGCCAGTGACCAGGGAGGCAGGATTGGTGGATTTTAACTCGACGTTCGAAACGAGATGCGCCCGACCTCATGACAAGCCTGAGCTCAGGAGGTCGGTGCACGCAACTACTAGACCCTATCACGCGAAAGCAGTCGTGTCGAACAGGTTCGTTTGGCCGCATTGCAGACCCTGACCGAGAGCGGAGTTGGGTCGGGGGCGTGTCTAATAAATGAAGCTCCCTCGCATCCACGAACTCCATGTTGCACGCAGCGCGTGAACGAAATCTCGTTGCGGAGACCGAGAGCGGATCCCTCGAAGCCTCTCTGAAGAGGCTGATTCCCCCGTTGGAAGCCTCGCAGGCTCTGAATGGAGACGGAGCCTCCGCATCAGAGCGAAGCAATTCTATATATTCCGCGGGTCGTAGGAAAAACCGAGACTTCGCGATACGGAGAACGGTTCCCCTTCTTAGCAGAAGCTAGGCTCCAACAACTCGCCCTGGCGTATCCACTCCATTAACAGTCTAAGCGAGTCAGGAACTGACCAAATACAACAATGAGTTGCTCGCTCTGAGGCTGCTTGGCACGGTCGGTCGAACAAGTCTCCCCTATTCTTGATTCTGAGTTGCTTTTCCCCTGGGGATTGAGCGGGGAACATCTATTTTTATTCCGCGCAGTTCGTCTTCTTTCCAACTCATATTCCCATCCCACGTTACCCGCTTGTTAGATAAGGAAAGCAGCGAACAGCTGCCTCCGCTCGTCGTCTACCGACCAATTCCAACTATTATCGATATTGAAATAACGAGTCTACACACAATCGAGCTCGACACAGGTTCTAGGCAAATATGCGCCGCCTGAGCCTGGAAAACAGTCGGACAAAAGGCTCGGCTCCGCTCTCCCCTGTTCCTCAAGAAAAAAGTGGGATATCGGATATTGGGAAGGGCCGATTTGCCTACCGCTGCCGATAACTCTGGTCGCTCCCCTGGCCATCTCCGGATGCTTGACTTCAGGAACGAGCAAGCTCATCCACATCGATCAACGACAAGATCGACAAAATCCTCAATTCTAGCAAATTGAACAAAACAACAAAACCCATCGGATTCGTCATTTCTAGAAACGAATCGTGAGGGAGAGAAAATCTCGCTCTCATTCGCCATTCTCCGGGTGCGGCAATCCTACGATAAGGTTTTAGAATGGTAAACAAGGCATCCAATTATCTCGTTATGAGCGAAGACTGACGACCGAGTTGCAAAGACAATCGGATTCGGAGCGAGCTGATCTCGGGATGGAAGTGCGGCAGCCGTGCCATCGAATCGCATCCCCTCAAATTATTTACGACCCTCATAAAGGCCGATAGTCGCTCTTCATGCTGAGTTTCCAGACGCGCGGAGCACTTCCTCCAACCTGATTCTCGCAATGATTGTTTCAGCCTGCGACGCGACGCCCTTCGGAGAGTTCGCTTGTGACATTCGCAAAGGTCGAACAGAGGAAGGAGTCAACGACGCGGCGCGGACAAACCCCAACCGATATCTGGATGATATGCTCATGAATGTAAAATATCCCATGAAAGTCGATTCACACAAACCTTTGAGGAAATTCCGTTGCGTTGTTTGCTCTTGGCACAGCCATTCTGCTGACTGGCACCGTCCAAAGGTATCGTCAACTGCTGCTCGTGGGTCGAATGCAGTTGCTCGGACTGCGACACGTGATAACTAGTCTGACTTTGAGGCAGACGCAACGTGCCGCGGAGTTCCCTAAAGAGACCCCCGGTACGGTGCGCCATTCTGCCTCCTTCGTTTCAACGGTGTCGGGCTCCGATGCGGA
The DNA here is from genome assembly GCF_000255335.2 of Galendromus occidentalis. Taxonomy (NCBI): domain Eukaryota; kingdom Metazoa; phylum Arthropoda; class Arachnida; order Mesostigmata; family Phytoseiidae; genus Galendromus; species Galendromus occidentalis. The sequence goes on from NW_003804429.1 coordinate 233,226, forward strand.
GCTTGGACGGTGCAACCAGCTCCAATAGTCATGTCATGGAACGACCAGGAGACAAAGTGCGAACTGCAAGAGAAAAAGGTTTTTCTGTGAGATCCTCGTGAACGGGAATGGCTCCGCCTGGAATTCTCGACGCCGACTTCGGAACTCTTCTAGGAATGCTCCCTGAAGCGATGAATTTTTCCTTCCGAATGAAAAATCGTCCGATAATGCTATGAGATGAATAGCATCTCTGAAATTTGAGTCTCTCAATCGATATTGCATGAAATACATCCGCTATCGAGAACGATTCGAGCTGTCGAGTCTTGCGCGGTGGCGGTTGAAATTCATGGAAAATATCGAACACATGGCTACCGTTATGCGGAAGGAGGAATTTGTATCTCCGAGCGTAAATGGCGGCCCAACGGAGAACATCTGAATGACGGCTCTCGGTAGGAAATAGCGAGTCCCGAATTGAACCATTTACGATGTGCATGAAGTGGAATCAATTGATCGCGCGAGCGAACGATCGAGCGAGCGGAACAAGCGACTGCCTCGTCTGCAGATTTGCTCGCAGACAGTTTTGTCTGCGGACTAGTTTGTCTCACCGCGTGGGATATACAAACTGAGGAGTGAGCGATCGAAAGCAGTGTCAATCATCGGAAATCGGTCAGCCTGGACACCGATTCACGTCCCCAACTCGGACAGGAAGCAGTGCCCGACAGAGCACACGAGCTCCTCGGAACATGGGGAACGCTTTACGATGGATGCTTGTTTTTCCATATGTTCGGTTCATCATCGCGAGTACATAATGTCAATCGGATGGGAAGAAGGCGGTTCTTAAGCCAGGTGACTGATAGCCGAGCTCGCTCGACCGGGTGTGAGATGCGAGTTCCTCGGTGTGAGCTCGGCGCCCCGCAGAATCACAGCGACCGGCCGGGTCAGGCTCGTTATCAGCACGGAGGACGAGCTGGGAGCTCTGAACCGAGTTTTCTCCCTCTCTCGGCCAATCTACCTCTCCCGGCGACTCCCACGCATCCCTGTGCGGCACTATCGAGGAGCAGATTGCGTTGCAGAGAGTCGGTAGGACTGTCGTATCAGCTTCGTTGTGCGGGCCGGACGACGCGACGGCGCACCGATGTCACTGATTCGTTCCCCTCATTAGAGATCTATCGGCGAGGAACGTTCCAAGGTCTAATCGCTCAGTTTCTCCCGTTCTCACTGCTCGTTACCTACCCAGAATCCGACAAATAATGAAGCATGGCTCGATATTGATCCCTCTCGAGGAGCACGAATCCTGTTCGACCGGGCGAGGATCAAGGGAATTCCTCTCGAATTCAGAGTGTCTCCCAATTCAAGTCACTCTGGGCCAGAATAGAATGCTCACTGCTTGAGGCACCGGATAGACGCTGTTTGATACGAGGCCCGAGCACTGAGTTCCACGTCCAGACGGCTGAACACGGCATCTGCTGACTCACGCGTCCTGAGCACACGTAGAGCAGAACTTCCAGATTATTTTCGCTCGATCTCAATGTCGGTGTCAAAGAGCGGAGGCTCTGGGAGAAGTCTATCGACGACAGAGGCTGAAAGCACGACGGCAAGAAAATAGTTCAGGGAACGGTGCCTCGACACACATTCTTGGGAGGGAATTCCATTCTATTCTCCCTCTTTCACCTCTGCTGAGAAGCCTACCCAGATGAGGATTAGTTTCTTCCGAACAAACGATCATTCCCGACGGGTTTCGAACTAGTCGATCCCGCGAACTACCAAATTATCATGTGACGAGTGTGAATCGGATCCCCAAGTTGATTGTCTCGCCGGTGAGCTCCTGTCCACCTCCGGAACGAGGATCACTTGAGGATTTTGAGATCGCGGCTCAAGAATGTATCCTGGAATGCGGACTTTCCTCCAGTGGTGAGCCCAGTTCACGATAATTTAAGGGACATTCCTAACGATCGAGTAGCTGCCGAGCGGATATCGAATTCATTCATTAATTTCTCGGAGGACGACGCTCGACTTCAAGCATTCCGCCCAGTGTCATCGCCGCCTCTCAAATGGATCGAGCCATGAGAAGTTGCCGGATCTACCAGAGCTCATCCGTAAAATGAAGTCAAGAGTGTCGAGATCGGACTCTGTGGAAATCGGGGCGATACAATTTGCATCAATGTCTCGTGCACGCCCAATCCATACTACCATGGTTCTATCAGTCTCACCCGAAAGGAATGCATGGAACTCTATGAAACGGATGCTTCCGAGCGGGCGGCTTGGTCAACTAATGTTCTGTTTCAGGAACGGAACTCCTGGATAAATATAAATGAGCGAGACCTAATTGTCGGTGTGGAAGTTTTCCATTTTCTCACGCCATCTGCCCACGCGCTCGGCGCCGCCGAGGACTCTTTTGTTTGCGGCCGGGGAAGAGACGGTCAGAATCGCCCCGTACTTCCGTCGTTATCAAAGGGGGTCCTGGCTAGCAATTACTAATCGTCACACGAACTCATACTTCAGGGAGCCCCGAATGGAGCTTAGGAGAATCGCTGAAACGCTCCCCAAACCGGCTCAATCTCCAAGTCGGGGAAGAGTCAGCGTACATACACATGAGACTCTCGTGACAGCTTAAGGTTCTTCACCAAGATCGACCGAATTCTGTCTCTTCCTGGAGTGGAGGAGCCCGTAAGTTTCACACTCGACGGTGAGCACCGCATACGCGGCGAAGCTCGGACCCAAACCGTGAGGGATCGAGTTCTCCTCCTCTGACCAACCAGATGAACACCGAGATGCGGCTAGTGAAATGTCGGCAATGAAACCCGAAGAGCGTACTTACCACAGCTCTCAGAACTCGGCACTGTCAAGCTTCATCGCATATCCTCAAGAACGCACCAGGAACGAGCAATCAGCAAGCGTAAATATAGCTGAAGCTAATTTCTGACGTAGACGCCGCACAGTTCAAATTCGCGTAGTTCTAAAAACAACAAGAAAGAAGCTCCGACGACAACAACAGTTGAGCCGCGGCGCTGCTGCATCTCTTCTTCATAACTAGACATGAAATGCGGCTTGTACGCTGATACGCTTTTCGGCTTTGTACGGCGGTCTTCTGCACGCTCCCACGACTGCTCAAGATAGCGTACAACTGTACGTATGTTACGTATAGGAGACTTGCGTACGAGAGGAACGCGGGGTAAAATTGCACAGAAATGGAATCTGTCGATGGGAGAGTGTAGACAATGATGCTGGTGATCTTTGCCGAAAATTTGACTGACGGCGGGCGCTTTCTCTCATCATTTGTCAACTCTCATCTTCAGCCGCATCGGATCAGTCTGGATTACGCGGGACCTTTACTCATATATCACACCAGAATCACGTTGCATCGTACGCGATCATTCGTGGATCACAACGGATTACGGAGGATTACACCTACAACACGTCGGGTCCGGCGATCTCGGCGTGATCGCGCGGTGTTACGGTGAATTCGCACAGGACCTCGGCAAACCACACAAAAATCGTCCTCCCGGTTCTGAGCTCGAGCTCTGAGCGAATCATCAGTATGTCGAGAGAATCGGATTTGGGGAAATCTATAAATACTGACAGGGAATCCAATGTGTCGGGGCTACGCGGAAGGGGCCCATCTGGTGCCTCTGTCCATCAGAAATGACACGGCTGCGCTAAAGCAGCGGAGAGAAAAGTGGTGATCCGCCATCTTGAAACCTACCTGGTGGCCAACCCCAGTGCGAAAAGGTTATAGATAGAGCTTGCGTTCCCGAGAACACCGAGGAACGCGGGGGGACGAATTGCGTAGATATATGCGTACAATCAACATTCTTTGACGGATCTACCGAGAGCAGACGGAAGGATTGATCGATGGTATTTCGAGATAAAAAAGGGACTCATTCAGGATCGGAATGGATTTCTGCGAGAAGTCGATGTCCTCGGCGGATCTCCCGAAAGGAGAGAGGCTGCAGGAGCGCCCTTGTGGTCCGTTCCTGCATGAACATCATTGCTCACGAGTCAGAGGAGCTCTCATGAGCTGAACGACACAATGAACATTTCATGCATGCTCCCGTCTACAGAGGCAGAGGAGGTCTCAACTTTTAGAGAAGTTTGAGGTCACCGGCAGTTCACTGTTTGCTGTATGGAGATTAAAGAACGGCTCTTCAGGATGGGATTTCGTCTTCGGGCGCGCAATCTGGAGGGAGCTTGGTCCCCTCGGACCGATCGAATACAGTAGCCAGCGAGTCGGCTAGGGGGGACGGTCGATGAGCTGCGCGAGAACTACCCGGAGCCTAGAGGGGATGGAGACGCGGAGCAATCGTCAGGACAGAGCACGCAAGACGGCGTGTCAAGCAAATTATCATAATTGAATTCTCGGCTCGACGGTCGAATTCTCTACGCGGTTATCTCAACTGCTTGGAAATGGCACCTCCTCTTCGTATCGAGTCCTCAATGGGCTCTTCATACTTCCAGAAGATAAGCTCGGAGGCTGGATGACTGAGAGGAGGCCTTCAGGGGGAGCAGAGCTCGAAAAGTTCTGTGAAGCAACAACGATGTCTCGATCCGAGCCCGTGTTCAGGCATATCTCTCACTTCGAGCTGCCGGCTCCATTAGCGACAAATTGATGAGAATCTGGAAATAGGAAGCTCATGGAGTGCCGAACGAGCGTTTGGAGAAGACTTCCCCAGTTGAACAGGCTACAATTTATTCGATCAATCGTTTAGAGCAGAAGCACACAGCCCACCGTCCACAGGGATTGAGACTCCGGTCAGGATTTGAAATTTCGGTGAGAGCAGGAATAATATGCACTCAGCTATATCCTCTGGATTGGCCAAGCGGCCGTTCGAGTGCACTCGGCTTGGTTGGAACTTCTGAGGTCGAGAATAATAATTGTTTTGAGCTCGAGGGAAGGGTTTAACCCGACAGAGATCGCCGGCGCACAGGTTCCGAATCGATGGTCAATCCTCTATCGTCGGTGAGAATCGAGAGCGGCGCACGCGATGATCCAAGTTCGGGTTCTCCTGATTGAATCGGCTGATTTCAGTCACTGTTCCGCCAGGGCTGAGAAGGAGCTAATCCTTAGGAGACTGTCCTCAAGGATTTCTATTTTCAAGTATTTCCGCTTCTGAATTTCTCGACTCCATCTTGCAATATGGTATGTACTTCTCTGAGTTGACTCGCGCGTCACTCTTCGCCAGATCTACGGCTGAGGCGCGCGGCAAGCCGTCCAAGGCGCTCTTTGCCGTCACATATGCGATCAGCCCGGGAACCTGTTCGAGACGTCTTCGTTGAAGTCGCTTTCCTCAATCTGAAGTCTACTTCTTGGAAAGGGAAATTTGAAATTCAATTGGAGACCGACTCACCGGTCGGATGGATGCAATCGATGAAACCACGACAATGGTGTCCTATTCCTTTATGATGTGCGGGAGCGCTTTACAGCAGAGATCATAAGGTCCTAAGACATGAACATCCAGCATGTGCTTGATGGCTCTTTGATCTTCATCGTCCCACCCTCCACCACCGACGTAGCCTGTGTTGCTCACCAATCCATCGATTGTTCCGTATCTTTTGAGGGTTGCTTCGATCATCTCGGTCCTCACGCTCTGATCTGTGATGTCCCCGAGTACAGCGGCCTGTTTGAGACCCGATATTCTCTCGACCTCACAAGCGACTTCCTCGAGTTTTTCAGCACGTCGACCATGAATGGTTAGTCTGGCCTTCTGCTCCGCTAGCAGCAATGCCACTGATTTACCTCTGGATGCCACTGTATCCTGTCGGAGGGATAAGAGACAGTGTCCTTGGTATGTTTCAAGACGGAACTCTCCATAATGAGCAGAAGTCTCGAGAACCGTTCTAGCAAGAGGCGATTCGAGGCTTGCATAAATTTCGAAGCTCTCGATGCTCCGGTGATGATGTACACCTTTCCTACCATCCACACGATGCTTAAACTTACGACAGTCTGATTACAAGATTGAGCAAGTTTCGAGTGAGGGTCACCCTGCAACGAGAGAGCGATATCGACCACGTCGGCGTGTCGAATTTTCTCCACTCTCGCAATGAAAAGGGGGGTGGGCTAGGTGAGTCATCATTTCAATCCTTTTATCCTTCTCTCCAGTCATTCCAAGTCCTTCCGGAAGCTGTGCTCCATAAGGGGAAGCTTTGCCCAATGATACGAAACGACTTATCTCAGCCAGCTGATGATAAGTGCTCGATCCCCTACAGCGCGGCTCCACCGGACTCAATCGAAGTTGTCCTCCGTTCGAGCTGGAGATATCCCCGGCGGGGTCATCGATCATGAGGAACTGAACGAAGATCCTTCAGGTCTCGATTCAGGACGACCGCTCGAGTTTTCAGGCTATCGATTGCTCTTCTCAAAGAGAATGATCTCTGCTACGGAACTGGTACTCTGCTCCGACAGCGGATAGCCCCAGCAGACGGCAGATTTTCTTGGGAACTACGTGATCCTTGGAACAGACCGTCGTCAGCCTCATGAACTCATGAGTGAAGAAGTCTCTGCTCCATTTCGCGTCTTCCTCCAATGAGACGCATGGGGAGAGCTGCGTCAAACGAACCGCAATCAAGATGGGAGAGTTCAGCGCGCTGAGGATGCGCTACTCCGTTCTTCTTTCGCCGGAGTGCGCGGACCGTAACCGTGAGTTTTGAGCTCCCCCCTGTGTGAGCTTAACCCTCTGGCTCGGAGTCATCGTCGACAGTAGATCCTGCGATGGAAGTCCCGCTAATTTAAGTGGCCCGGTTTCCTGGATGGGGTCTAGTACATTCAACGCTTTCTACCGTTCCATCGATGGGCTTGAGTGAGACCGGGCTCGGTCCAAAAGGCATCTAGAGTCTCGAACTGTGACATTTATCGGACATCATTGCCCTTCATCATGCAAACAATCTTGCGAAAACGACTGGTTCCCGGCCCGCTTGACCCTATGAAGTGATTTACTTCGGCTCACGCATTATGCGGCTCTGTCCCAACAGCAGCGATTCGTGACTGCTTCCCTGCGACAGAGGTGGCGCCACTACCGCCCGAAGCGCGCGCGCTGGAGAAAATAACAACAAACGAGCGGCGATGCTCTGACTTGATTTTGCTATTTGTCAGCGAACATACAATTCTCCCGGTTTTCGACTGATATCCAGGCTCACGGGGATATTCCGCGACGGAACGTTTCGATGCAACAGAATGAATGACGAGGTGGGTGATATCTGACTGTTTGGTGAATCCTCTCTGCGCAATCATATGGTCGCGCCGAAGACATCTATATCTGTTTTATTCTCGTGCAATCGAATCGAATGGCCCATAGATTACACGACAGGCGGCTTGAAGCACCGTTGAATGGGGAGTGGGAGGAAGAATGCTAGAGAGAGATCAGGGAGATTCTTCTGAGTGACATTCCCGCGGGAAGCGTAACCGGGACTGCATATGTTTGTCTTCAGGTGAGCTTCCAAGATGGCTTGCGAGTTGCCCGAGCACAACTGTTGCGGAGAATGCTCGTTCAAGCTATTCTCAAACTCGAAACTGAAATCGGTGATGGAGAAAAGGAGAAGTTCTGCAACTTCAAAGCATCTGTCATCCTTCGACTGTTCTCCATCAAGCCGCCCCTACAGGGCTTCACACCATTCGATAGTGAATTCTACACTGAACGTATTGTACCGGAACTGAACGCAATTCTCTCCAAGGAATCCGCTCCTCTAGGCAGACTCGAGGTCTGCACGGAGAACGACGTCATAGAAGCCTACTCGAGGCTCCGGAAACAAATGAAAGAACTCGTCCAGCGCCGACAAACGCTGAATGCTCACATCCAGGCTAGCAAAGAACTGCTAAACAGAACACTCCGCCACGAACAGTGGTCGCTGCGTTTCAAACTGGAACAAGCTCAGGTGGATTACACTGCGGTTACCGCGGCCGTGTACGAGAAGAAATTCGGGAGCATCGCGAAGTCCATCCTGGATCTGTTCCGCGACTACCGATACGACGAAGCTCTCGAAAGCATACGAGAAAAACTGGAGAGCGAGAAAACAGCTTTGGCGAGGGAATTGGATCGCCGGATCAAGAAGCACGAGATATACAAGAAAGCTCTCGTACTGAACCCTGACTTGGATGATGTCCTGGAAAAGTATCAGTCTCTGACGGATTCCCTCGTGAACATGCGAAAAATGAGCTCCGTTTCGTACAATTAGAACTTCTCGGGTATGGCGTTGATGACTTTCAAGAAAAATAAAGCAAAGGCTTCGGATATATGATTCATGATTAATTCAATCGGAGCATGTCGTGCGGAATCAATAATAATTAATCAAAAGCGGATTCATCGGATTGCGATCGGCCGGCCTGACGAGTCTCTGGGAGCCGGAGATTCGCTGATCCATATCCATTGGACACCTGAGACCGACGCGGATCGGTCGAAACCGGGTTCCCTACGACCGCGGGTCACGGACGAACCTCGAATATTTCCTCATATAAGCTCCGGCGGGGTGCTACCGTCATCCCAGAATCGCCCCAGCGATCATTCACCATCTCATTTTCCAGGTTCGAAGTGAACGATTGAATTCCTGATTGTTGTGCTGAAAGCAGGCCCGGGGGCGGTCTTTTGAATCGGACAGGAACCGCGGATGCTCAGCTAATATGGAGGGGGAGCGTAAGCTATGCGTTGCTAGCTGTTCTGTCCCATACCGTTCCGAAGATGAGAGCTTCACTGATTCTAAACGTCTCGAATGCTCATTCGGGGATTATGCTCCCGCAAATGAGGAATCTAAATAACTTACAGAAAACAAGCAAGATAATTCGAAAGACATCATCCTCGGCCGGAAAATCCTCATTGCACTTTCGCAAAGAAAATCCACGGTTAGTACCTGTGTCAGTTCGGAATCCGAGTCCAGTAAAGACATGTGCGCTTCTCGAGGAGCATTATTTGATCCGCCTTCCATGTCAGAGCGTTCCGTTCCCCAATCTTCTGGACCTCCACCGGAAAGCGTACGCGATTCACGGAGAGCCTAATTCCGGCAAAAGTTTACTCGCTCAGGATTCATGCATTTCCGTCCTGATGCGGGGGCGTGATGTCGTATACGTCGACAGTGACTACCGCTTCAACGTTCTGGGACTTCTCGATCGGATAAAAGATGTTTGCAAGTGAGTTTCGACAGCGAGATGATGCGCTATCGCGCATCGATTCGCATAGCCAGGGATGTAATGTCGAAGCGTGAATTTCAGATCGCGGAACTTGCCATCAACGCACTTTAAATCCGCCTGCCGAAATATGATCGTGCAAAAGTGCGGCACGTCTACCGAGCTCCAATCGTTCCTCAGTTTCAAACTGCGGGAGTTGGTCAGAACTTCCGATGTGGGACTGGTCGTCGTCGACAGTCTGACGAGTTTTTTCTGGCACGACCGTTACGCAAGATCGGGATGGAAAGCTTTTTACGACTCGTTATGGTCAGATCTGGAGGCATTGAGGCTCGAGTACGGATTCACTTCGATGGTGACAATTCAGAACCTCTACAGTGAGCAGAAAACTCCCCACAACTTTCTCCATTGTCCCAAAGTTCCAGTAGAGAGCATCCGAATACGGAAACACTTAGAAAATAAGTTCCAACTGGTGTTAGAATCCAACGAAAAAATCGAGTGTGAGATGCACGACGGTACTTTAGTGAGGACCGATCGTTTGACGTCGACGAGCTCGTAGTGTCCCATTGGACCTCGTTTGTATTTATTGCCGGAACAGAGTCCTTCTCCATGAGGTACGCCCGGGTTCGTTTAGAGACAATGAACAAGTTCTCCGGGTGATTTCTCAGACTCTTTGTAAATAAAGTCGTTTATACGTGGAATCCTCATGAGTCTTCACCATGAACACCTCCTTAGGTCCCGTCGTCCAGACGTCTCGAGCTTCATCCAGGACCGCCGTGTCGATTATGATACAGTAAACCCCTGCGAACAATAATTCCAGCATTGATTAAAATGCTCGATGCCCTCGGGCAAGGTGCGGAACGCTGAACTTTTAGCAGAATCCCGCGAGCTGGCGATTCACAGCAACGTACCTGCAGTGGGGAGCGAGACGAGGAACTCGGCCGAGAAGTAGTCGTTTTTGGGCTCGACAACTTCCTCTAGACTCAATGAGGGCGGATCGTTGGCGGATATCTTGAGTTTTACGCTTCGAACTCGACGATGTACTCGAGCGCTTTGTTGCACGACTCCTTCGACCTTGAGGGAGAGCTGATGTCCCGCAATGAACACCTGATGGGAGAAAATATGAGGATCAGGAGCGTCAATGGATTCAGATATTCTATCCACGGCTACGACGGCTATGTGCGGCCGCTAAGACCCAAAGACGAGTGATGTTCGGTTGATTCTCACTGGTTCGTTAGGATTCGTTTGTTGTGGACCGATTGCGAGTTGGAGGTTAGTAGTTTGAAGTCTCTGGAAGAATGAGCGCGGTACGTGGAGAGGTACCCCGACGAGGAGTTGCGATATCTCCACAAGGGTCGAGACCTTCGAAGTCGTCAGACCATCCGCATCACCAAGCGACTGATAGAGCGAGAGCGCTTTCTGCGCGGCTTCGTAGTCACGGAATGTACTGGAGCTCGGGCTCAAGTCTGACCACGGTTCGACCATGGTGGTTTGTGCCCTGAAAGGAGAAGCTTAGATGTTAGCGGATCGCGTTCGAGGTGAAACCTCGATAAATTCAAGCGTTCGACCGCTCGCTTCGAGGAGCAACGTTTTCGCAGTCTCGAGTAAACACTCACATGAACCTGTTTAGAAATTGATGAAAAAAAATGATAGGGAAAGAAGCTTTCGAGAGCGAATCCAGATCTCCCGAGGAAAACCTCTATCATGAATGAACGATTTTGCTCTTGCTCCAGTTCACTCCTTAGCTCTCTTACCCGATGCCTTGATTGAATTGGGAGACCTTCTCTACAGCTTGGGCAATTATTTGGCATTTTTGCTGCAGGACGCGTACGTGCTGCAAGCTCGGAGTGTCGGCGTCGAAACTGCTCTCGTATAGGGCTCCGTACTGCTCTGATAAGGTCCGCCAATCTCGAGCGCTCTTTCGAAGTTGCGTCACAACCCTGTAGCGAAAAGACAGCAGACTCAGACACTACGTCTACTCGTGAATCGATGAGCATTCCAGGATTGATGATCGGATGTTGGCCATGAGCTAACCTCCCGCATTTCATATTCTCGTCCCGACTGGCTGTGGCCAAAGAGGCAGCGATCGCCGGGGGCGGACAGGTCCGCAGACAGCTACTCGAGTGGAGCAGCTGCTGGTCGAGTGAGATCAGTTGCATTCGGAGTCGAACGTACTCCGCTTGGAAGTGCAGACTGTGCATGGGCGTTGTAGCCGCTGGAATGCGAACGGTCCCGCTTTGAGAACCCCATCGCGATACCGATCGAGGGAGAGATTGTCTGACTCGCATGCGGAATATGTCAGACTGTCTGATACTGATGATTATGAGTCCCACCCCGATTATCGAGGTGGGGCGGTCAGTAAGAATGGAGTGGATCTGATTCCTAGAGACTAGAGGCGAACCTTTCAGAGAAGACACCGCTTTCGCGAAATACCACGTCTGCCGGGTCTCCTCCCCGAGGGCGAGATTCTTCAGAGCGATCAGCCAGAAATAGAGGTGCTCGGAGCTGACGCTGTTCTCCAAGTTTTCCACCAGAAGACGCACGGCTCTATGCTGTCCGTAATGAGCAGCTTGTCTTGCGAGTCTGTAACGGTCCCAGTCACTGAGCTCCGTCGACAAACTGCTCAAGGGGAACTCCAATTGGGCGCTGCTGTTTTCGAGACTGGCTTGCAGTAGAAGGGTCCACAAGATGAGCGGCTGTTTCGGGAGGTGCTCTCGTATTTTAGGTTCCAGATGGCCGAGCACCCTCCGTTCGGCTCCTATCGCACAGAGCGTCAGACAGATCGCTTTGTTCGGAAGGAAGAGGGCCAGAACGTCGACGAAGTGAGAGCATAGAGCCGCGTCGACCCTGCAGAGGTCGAGCACGCATCGGAGCGCGAGACTCAGAGCTTCCTTCGGTCCAGAAGAAGAGACTAGGAACAGGAGGTTTTCAATCCCGGCACACGTATTGCGCATGACGTCAATGTTGGCGATTTTCTCTGAAAAGCGAAATTATGCTCATCCGCGCCCTTGCTGAAGATTCTATTAGATCGTGCGTCTACACTCAAGCTAATCGAGAGAGTCACACACCTCGACAAACATGAACCGCTAATTGTGTCATCAGCTCGGTGGACACGGCAGCTAGCCGCACGTCTTCGTGGTATATGTTCTTCTCACAGAGCTCGAGAACCGGTGAGGTCGCAGTCAGATCCATCTGGTGAACAGCCAATGACTTCGAAAGCAGAACTAGAACTCGTATGGCCTGACACTTCAGCCTCATGTAGTGGCTTTTTGAAGCGTAATTCACCTGTAATGGCAGTGATCCGGCGTCAAGCACAGAAACGAATGAAATTCTTTTGGCCTCTGCTTTCGTGGAGGAGGAATTATCAGACCAGTCTCCTCGAGCCACGATAATACATAGAATGGATATCGGAACTGACCAAGCGTTCCAAGTGCTCGCGAGTCCATAGGTGAGCCCATTTCTCCCCCTCCGCGAGGAACCGCAGGTCACTCAACGCCTGATTCCTGACGCTGGCTCTCGGGTCCGTCTCCAAGTGTTCGAGAAGAATGATGATTTGTGAGGTCAGATGTGTCACTGATGTCGACGTCAGTTTCGTGAGAACGTCCAAGATTTCCACCACGAAATCCTGAGCAGGGTGCGTCGGTAAAAGCGACAAGCATAGCTCTCGAACCTTGAAGTAGACATTTTTGGTGACTTCTCGACGCTGGCTAATTTCCACGTTCCATCCGCGAAGATTCCGCCCGGGCTTCTCGAGAATTTCACAACTCACCTGATAGGCTGTCTGGGCATCATGGGTCATATTGGAAAAGACCGAGAATAATTTCAATTTTATATCAACTGGTGTCGAAAGGTTGTTCATCATCTGAGCAACGATCGGGCAGATGGACGCCGCGAACGCGGGACTGACTGCCGAAAGTCGAGAGCATGCGTAAATTGCCGCTTCGAGTTCCACTGTGTCGTTTGAGTCGAGGCTCGATCTGGAACAGCAGAAGATCACCGCTGAAAGATTCGCTCAGGACTCCGATCAGAATCTCTGGCACAGCGTTGCCCGATGCAAATCGGTGAAAGAAGAATAATTGCCTGATGGAGTGATGCACGTTGGTCCGATTTTTGACGACGCAGGAAATGCTGCCAAGCGTTCTCAGCGTCAGAGCGCGAGCGACCGGGTCGTTCGAATACATAACGGTGAAAATCCGACGGACGAATTCGTCTACGGAGAGTATTTTGTCCAGATGCTTCTCGCTCTCCTGCATAACCCGGAGAACCAGGAGGCGCAAGAAATTGTTCCTGCAAGGGATATGTCTCGCACAGATGAGTTCGGAGACCCGAGATCTGTCTCGGCACACGCTCTCGTGGGCTCTAATCATGTCATTCGTGGGCCATCCCGACCATCACCGCACTCCCGGGCGGCTTTCGACTTACCCAACACGGAACACTTCGGCGAGTTTGAGACATGCCGAATTGATCAGTATCGGAAATGGGTATTTCTCGAACAAACGGGGAAATCGAACGATCGTTTCACATTGTTCGCCCTGTCGTCCGGAGCGAAGTCCTGGAGATAGAACGCCTCTTTCAAGCCTCTCTCTCACAAAATCCGGTCCAACCTATCGTGATGACAGATCTTGAAAATTTAGGAGTTCTGCCAAGTCGAGAAAGTTCACCTTTGTCAAGCTCTGTGAGAGCAGAATTTGCATCTTGGTCCCCGTCTTGCCAAGACTCAGTGAAAGTTATCCGGCTTCCCGCAGCTGCCTGATTCACAGGAGAAGCCACAGGAAGCATGTCGACGTCGACTTTATAGTATGAGAACGAGGAAGGCGACTGGAAGTAGAGTATGAAGTATACGACGCATTCACAAAATCGATCCGGGAAAATCACGATATGTCCCCACTTGTCCGAGGATGCCGGTGTCTGCGGCTGATCATATGTTCGTTCGCCACAGGATCTCATGAACTCAGCGCCTCCGATTTGTAAACAACGGTTGGCGGCTCCTGGGCCGCTGAAGTATTTTGGTGGGATTGAGCTATTGGACGCCCATCGACGACCTCATCATCTTTCGACAACCCGGGTCGATCAGCAGGACGAAGGATCCTGTGATTACTTCAGAAGTATCCCTCAGCCCCAGGTAGCAGCGAAACTGCAGATCCGAACGAATCACGAGGCCGCTTGTTTTGGCGGCGGAGCCTCTCATCGGAAAGGGCGCGTTCCTAGAGAAAACGATTTCGGAATGGGGTGTCTTCTCTGTGTAGAGGGGCATATAGGATACACCGGTCGAAGAAATCCTCCATAAGTTGTTGTTTCTTGTTCTCCTGAGAGTTCGGATTCACAGCCCCGTCTCCCCTCCCATCGCCCGATCCCGTGTCTTATGTGCCAGAATGAGTAAAACTTTGAGAATATTGGTGTGCGGTGATGTGAATGGGAAATTCGATCAGCTGTACAAGAGAATTCGGAGCATTCTCAGCAAGGGGCAACAGTTTGACAGTCTGTTCGTGGTGGGCGAGTTCTTCTCGCCGTTCGCCGGGACATTATCAGCTTGGGAGAGCTACGCATCGGGTGAAAAACAAGTACCGATCGCGACTTACATTCTAGGACCGAAATCTGAAAATCTATCGAAATTCTTCGAGAATGCCAAGGATGGCACGGAACTTTGTCCCAACATCATCTTCATGGGAACCCGCGGTGTTATCACCCTCGCTGGGGGCCTGAGGGTGGCGTACTTCTCCGGCACGGACTGCGGCAGTGTCAAGTCATCGAACCATACCTACAGCCTCCAAGATGTGCACAAGTATCTGAGGCCCCTCGTCTCTTCAGAGACCAACATCGACATCCTCCTGACATCTGATTGGCCTGCCGGAATTATGAAATACGCAGCGATCAATAAGAAAGCGTCATCGATGGCCGGCAGTTCTGGGATAGCTCAGATAGCGTATTTCCTGAAGCCGAGATACCACTTCACCGCGTCGAAGGACTTTTTCTACGAGCGCGCTCCGTTCCGGAATCACGTCATTCTGACAGAGAAACCGATACAGGCTAGTAGATTCATTTCACTTTCGAACGTGGGTTCGAAGGAGAAGAACATCTACGCGTTCAGCATCATTCCGATGGTCTACGCGAGCATCGCTGAAGTGAGCAAACAACCGGATGACACTACCGAGAACCCTTATCCCGCTTTCGACCTTCCGCGAGAGGAAGAGAAATCCTTCCAAGGTTTCTTCTACGATCAGAAGACATCTCACGATGAGCCTCGGAAGAAGAAACAAAGGAGAGATAACGCACCCAGACTCCAACAAATCTCCCAGGACGATTGCTGGTTCTGCTTACAGAGTCCCAAAGTCGCGAAACACCTGGTCTGCTCCGTAGGGGATACGTGCTATATCGCGATGGCGAAAGGTGCCATCGTTCCCCATCACTGTTTACTCCTGCCCATCGGCCACCACAGGAATATGTCCGATCTCGAACTAGACACTAGGATCGAGCTGGCGAAGTACAAGGAGGCCTTGAACCGGTTATTTGCCTCGAAGGAAATGTACGCTGTTTACTTCGAGCGGAACTACAAGTGCTCGCACATGCAACTGCAGGTCGTTCCAATCAGCACCAAAATCTCCGAGAAAGAGGTGCAGAGCGCGTTCGCAGACTACGGCGCCTCCGTGGGAGTCAAGCTGGAGGTGATTCCCAGAAATACCGACATCTCCCAGGCTGTCCCACAAGGGCAAGCGTATTTTTTCGCCGAATTCGGAAACACTAAAATGCTCGCGAGGATCAAGGGCGACTTCCCGATCAATTTCGGCCGAGAAGTTGTCTGTTGCAGCGATATCCTTGATATGTGCGAGCGCTCGGACTGGAAGCACTGCACTGTCTCCGAGAGAGAGGAGACCGAGATGACGAGAAGCTTCAGGGATGACTTCAAGAGCTTCGACTTCACCCTCGATGACGACGACAACGAGTGAATCGTATATTGGAGAAGTCGGGTGACGCTCGAATTGTATAATAAATTGTGTAATACATCGATGTATAGAGAATGCAAACAAGCCTTTTCCTTTCTCGTCCTATCCCCCCCCTAATGATAAGGCGCGACTGTCCGTGATCGCAAAAGTCTTCAGAAACTCTTCAAATTCTCCTCAGAGAACCGGCAGTCGACGTGGAGTCAGGGCAGCGCGCTCAGGTTGAGCATCTTATCCCGCATTCGCTGAAACAACCCACCCGCGGGAATCTACCTCGCCTCTCGCGCTGCCTTCCAGATGTATCATTTCGCCCGCCGCGGCGGCCCGCCCGGCATCCCCAAACGCGGTCACAGATCAAGCGCTTTCGGCAACGAAGTCCCATCCATACATTCCTGATTCTGCTGGATCCGAGTGTTTTTCGAGCCGATCGTCGAATTCCGGAATCACACTCGGTGAGTCAGAACCCAGGCATCTCGCGCGATTACCGGAGAGAAGTTTCAGCCGCGAGGTGAGAGCCACTCTTAATTACTTCTTTGGAATCCGCGCCGGGTGCTCAGTCGGCACTCAGACACGGAGAGAGCTTTTCAAGGGGAGAGTTCACTGTCAGAGTGGCTTTCAACTTCGCATATAAGCGGAGCAATCGTAGACCAGAAACATTCGTGACCAAGAGACTTACGGACATCGTTCACAGTATCCAATAATTGCAGACGCCACCTCAGAAGCCCCAGCCTTTGTCCTCGAGGGGACTCAAGCCTTCTCTGACGACTTGATAGTCTGCCGACCTCTGCCGTGGTAGGATATACCGGACGAAGAAATCCTCCATAAATTGTTGTTCCTTGTTCTCCTGAGAGTTCGGATTCACAGTTCGGAGTCTCTGCTCCCATCGCCCGATCCCGTGTCTCATATGCCAGAATGAGTAAAACTTCGAGAATATTGGTGTGCGGTGATGTGAATGGAAAGTTCGATCAGCTCTACAAGAGAATTCGAAGCATTCTCAGCAAGGGGCAACAGTTTGACAGTCTGTTCGTAGTGGGCGAGTTTTTCTCGCCGTTCGCCGAGACATTATCAGCTTGGGAAAGCTACGCATCCGGTGAGAAGCAGGTACCGATCGCGACTTACATTCTAGGACCGAAATCTGAAAATCTATCAAAGTTCTACGAGAATGCCAAGGATGGCACGGAACTTTGTCCAAACGTCATCTTCATGGGAATTCGCGGTGTTATCACCCTCGCCGGGGGCCTGAGAGTGGCGTACTTCTCCGGCACGGACTGCGGCAGTGTCAAGTCTTCGGACCATACCTACAGCCTCCAAGATGTGCATAAGTATCTGAGGCCCCTCGTCTCTTCAGATACAAACATCGACATCCTCCTGACATCTGATTGGCCTGCCGGAATCATGAAATACGCAGCGACCAATAAGAAAGCGGGATCGATGGCCGGCACTTCTGGGATAGCTCAGATAGCGCATTTCCTGAAGCCGAGATACCACTTCACCGCGTCGAAGGACTTTTTCTACGAGCGTGCTCCGTTCCGGAATCACGTCATTCTGACAGAGAAACCGATACAGGCTAGTAGATTCATTTCACTTCCGAACGTGGGTTCGAAGGAGAAGAACATTTACGCGTTCAGCATCACTCCAATGGTCTACGCGAGCATCGCTGAAGTGAGCAAACAACCGGACGACACTACCGAGAACCCTTATCCCGCTTTCGACCTTCCGCGAGAGGAAGAGAAATCCTTCCAAGGTTTCTTCTACGATCAGAAGACATCTCACGATGAGCCTCGGAAGAAGAAACAAAGGAGAGATAACGCACCCAGACTCCAACAAATCTCCCAGGACGATTGCTGGTTCTGCTTACAGAGTCCCAAAGTCGCGAAACACCTGGTCTGCTCCGTTGGGGATACGTGCTATATCGCAATGGCGAAAGGCGCCATCGTTCCCCATCATTGTTTACTCCTGCCCATAGGCCACCACAGGAATATGTCCGATCTGGAACTAGACACTAGGATCGAGCTGGCGAAGTACAAGGAAGCTTTGAACCGGTTTTTTGCCTCGAAGGAAATGTACGCTGTTTACTTCGAGCGGAACTACAAGTGCTCGCACATGCAACTGCAGGTCGTTCCAATCAGCAACAAAATCTCCGAGAAAGAGGTGCAGAGCGCGTTCGCAGACTACGGCGCCTCCGTGGGAGTCAAGCTGGAGGTGATTCCCAGAAATACCGACATCTCCCAGGCTGTCCCACAAGGGCAAGCGTATTTTTTCGCCGAATTCGGAAACACTAAAATGCTCGCGAGGATCAAGGGCGACTTCCCGATCAATTTCGGCCGAGAAGTTGTCTGTTGTAGCGATATCCTCGATATGTGCGAGCGCTCCGATTGGAAGCACTGCACAGTCGCCGAGACAGACGAGACCGAGATGACGAAGAGCTTCAGGGATGACTTCAAAACCTTCGACTTCACACTCGATGACGACGATGACGAGTGAATCATATATTGGAGAAGTCGGGAGACGATTGAATTTTGTATAATAAATTGTGTAATACATCGCTGTAAAGAGAATGGAAACAAGCCTTTTCCTTTCTCGTATTATCCTCTAAACGGACACGCATCCGGATGATGCTGTGATAGACTGCGGACACAGACAGCTCACGAGAGCTCCGACAGAAGAACCGGCCGGATCTCGTGCTCTCTCGAACTCGGCGGAGTCGGTGGCTCCAACGGCTCGACCTGGAGAGGACATTCTGGGATTCACTTCTTGGCACTTTACCGCGGGTTTCAACTGCGCTCCGCTGGTCCTCATCGACCGGGTTCCTCCGCGTGGACTCCGCGAAAGCAGCTTAAAGAGAAACTATGAAAAAGAGTAATCGAATTTGGAGCATAAACAAACTCAGATGATTCGGATGAACTTTATTGTCTCTTGGTTTCTCGATTTGATTCGTATTCATTTTTTTACAACAATGATTGATGAATGAATGAGTGAAGAGTGGAAAAATGAATGGCGCTCTCTTCATGTCCCTACACATGGTCTTTCTTTCTTTCTCACTCTCGCAAACTTCTGCCGTGTGTCTCACGCTTCGCGTTCGCGTGATCACGCGGATGAGGGCGAAACGACACATGAGTGTGTTTCCCAATCAAACAATTAGGTAAAACCTCATTCTCCGTCTTCTCATTTGATGACGATACTACAATGTTCGCAACTCACTTATTTGCCTTGTACAATACATACGCTGCTTTCTCCCGACATTTCCTTGCTGCCTTGTCTTTTACGATCCCTCATGGCTAGGAACACTTGGTGGACAATCTATCGTCAGTCAGTCAATCAATCAATCAATCAATTACTCAGTCAGTCAACCAGTTTGTCAATTGAATGATAAATCAATCAATCGATCGAAGGACAACACAGTAAGCTAAGGGGCGCGAAAGCTGGAGTCAATGGAATCGCGATACATGCTCAGATTCAGATAGATCAGCGATCGCCGTTCCCCACAGATTCAAATCAACTCGATTGACGATGGATGAGTCCAATATTGAAATAAGTCCAGGACGAGAGGACCCCGGATGCACAACCCCGAGCCCACTCTGTCCGGAGCGGCAGAAAATGCAATAAAATGTCAGCCTGTCTCAAAACTGCGCCTCTGAGTAGAATCGTGTAATTTTGTCGAGAGGTTAAGTGTGCAGAGGTGCCGGGACGATGATAATATAATAATTATAATAATGACCTCGAGAGTGATAGCTCCCATGGTTTCCGAGGAGTTCTTGTGTGAGGAATCTGCAATCCAACCAAAAAAGAACGGGCTGCTCCTCGTGCAGCCGAATGCCGTTGCTAGGAAATATTTAAAGTGTTTTCTCTTTGTTCCCGTGTCTGACTGCTTCTCGAACTCGTTCGCTCGAATCAAAATAATGCGAAAAGGTCTGACTGAGTCAACAAACTCGTCATAGGGACGAGAGCTCCGGGATCAACAAACAAAAGAGAAGCCCAAGAACGAAAGCTCCGACGAATGGATATGGATTTGAGCGAGAGAAGGAGGAAAGCAACCTCACTTGGTACTTTCGAACTTCAACGACCCTATGAAGCAAATGAATTGCGCTGAGCGCTTAGAGTCGCAAGCTCCTAATTGGGTGGAAATACCGGAACTAAGATTCTTGGTCTGACGGTCGAACTCGTCAAGGGGAATTAGGAAAACTTCAATTTGGTCGAGAATCTTTAAATGAGCTTCCACTTTGGAGCTCATCGTGAGAGACGCGGCTGAGGGAACAATGACGTTCAGCTGAACCATCCACACCCGCAACTCGAGCCCATTTTGTGACACGTTCCCCCGCTGGAGTCTAATATGTTCGCGTACCATTCATGCTGTCGTGTCTCTCGGTCCGAATGTCAAAATCTTGTAGAGAGTCTGACGTAAAGCTTCTTCGATCGGAGTCCGGTAGGAACGTTTGCAGACCGATGGCTCAAGAATTCAGGCGAAACCGCTTTTTTGGTAGTTAATGCCAAGCAGAGAGCTCCTGAAACCAGCTTCTTGGGGTGCCGCCTCCCTCAGGGACTCTGATTTTGAGATCGGTCCTGCCGTTTCTCGCACATCGATTCGAACCGCCTGATTGACCACGAACACGATGTATGCTAGCAGACCTCGGTTCTCCAAAAACACATTGACAAATTGATTGATGGATTCTCAGAGGATGGATGAGACTTCGAAGTAGAAAATGAAAGTCCGAGCTAACCGATGAGTGATACATAGGGAGGGGGGGCGGAGAATTCTATCGACAGACGATCGATGAACATCGGTCGCTCGACTTGTTCGGTCTGTATTCTCCTCTACGTGGTGGCTTACGGATGTGCTCTGCTTTTACAACAAGACTCCAATCGTCTCTCGACACAAGAACCACAGCTCGTCAGGCGAGCGAAGACGGAGAGCAACGGTGAACACGAAACGTGGTACATCTCGACATCGAGCAGTAGCCGCCGCTTGAGATTTGTTTACCCAAGCAATAAATTACGGACACTATTACTCTTTTCCTCATCAACGGCATCATGAGATATCATGACGCCACCAAATGGACAATGTTCGTATTCAAAGTCCATCTAGTAGTGGGTCTCATTTACCTTCGGGAGCAACTGATTTGATCCGCGGAAGTTCGGGGAGGCAAACGCCGAACCAGCCGATACTTGGACAGACAGTGAGGAATTTCGAGTCAGTTGCAGCAGCGGCCCCGTGTGATCTTCACAACTAATTTACGTGAGCGTGTGAAGCTTATCCCTAGTCCCGATGAGGGGGATCTCAGGGTCTTACTACAATACTTGTCGCCAAGACAAGACAAAGAAATTCAGGGAAAACAACGTACGCAAAACACTCGAGGACGCACACAATGTGACTTTCGGGTGCGCGAGTATGCGACCGATCCGGAAGAGTTTCGGAAAAACCCACAGATTCGGTGTACGATCGACTCGTCGCCCGAAAAACCCGCCAAGAGTGCGATCGTCAATCCACGAACCCATCGCGCGTCCCGACAGTTTCAGGAGGAATATTTGATTCAAGGAGCGAATACAACAAGCGGCAGTGTTCGTCCCGGGACGTGTCGACGGGTGTGAAGAGATGACATCAAGAAAAGGGACTCCGAAAAGGAATCGAGCGAAGAGAGATAGAGAGGGAGTTCAGATCGCTTTCGGCTAAAAGTGTCGAATTTTCAGCTTGTCACCTGTTTGCGGTGGCGAGACTGCTGGAGGAGATGAGAATCCAGAACGGTCGATGCGACTCGACGCGCTCCGACCGTTCGCGTGACCCACAGGCGGAGCACACATTAGCGGAGGAACTCACTAGAAGTGGCAATCTGCTCCTCAAATGAAATGAAAACGCCCGGGAGGTCGACTGTACACTCATTTGTTCGAAATACTCAAAGAGAATTAAAGAAACCGCGAACAAGCCCCACGCTGACAAAGTTCGGCACCTTGATGCAGGTGACCGTTATCGACCGGGACATTGCTCACTGGGAGATCAACTCTTCGTCAATATCAATTGATCTGGGGCATCCGATGGGCGTTCTCATTTCTTCGCTTCTCCGGAGAATGGGGGAATTTTTTTCTTGGGAATACGTTCCGTAGAAGCTCGAGGATCGAATCGAAAACAATTGCGGTTGCGATCCCACTTGCTTGCGATGCACCTCCGCTCGCTCTCCGAAGGGGATGGGACGACTAATCCGATTGGCTCTCTATCTCTCTTCCGGTTTCCGGTGAAAGTTCTTCTTAGAAGAAATCTTCTCTCCAGCTTATGCAATCGCATCATCATTATCCTAGCGGAGCACTCTAGTGTAGCAATAATAGGAATCAATCTCTAACATCATAATCACCATCATCAAATTCATGAATGACCAAGAAGCGGAGATTTGTCGCTTCGTTCTGAAGTTCTTCACCGGCTAGTATGTATGTTCCTCTGCATCGATCATCGTCATCACCACTCCCACCGATAAGTATTTCTCACCACCGGATACGAGTTTATCGAATCAACCAGAATGGTGGCAACGACGACAACAGCAGACAATTTTTTCCCATACTTCCCCGTAGCTTTGCGCCGATCCGCCAGCCAATCTCGCCCCCATATGAATACGCGCCCATATCAATCGGGCGTATCGGCGTCTACTTCTTCAATTCCATCTTGATCTCAAGTACGATGATCGAATCCATCTTCATCATCACCATCAGCGTCTTTCGAAGAGGAACCTGACCCGCGGCAGACTGAGAACAGACGTACACTGACACTACGTGGAGATGTCGCTTACTCAATTCCAACCCCACGCAATCGAATTGCAAACCGAATTCCCCGATCGAGAGAGATCCTCCGAAGCGTGAACTTCTACAGCCTGTCCGAACTCAGGTCTCGATTCAGCTACGTGTTTCTATGAAAGAGCGACGAACCATGTGTAACAGTAACAGTATGTTGGCCTGAGTCTTTTCGGAGTGTTCGCTTGTTCGTAGTGGTAAGCAACTCATGCTCGTGGTCGACGCCCGCGCAGATTGCCAATCAAGTAGTTTTTACATGCTATCTGCTCACTCAATATACGAGATGTAAGTGTGGGTGGTTGGTGAATTGGTAGGCATTCGATGTGGGTGCTTGATGTTGTTGTAGTTGTTCTTGTTGTTGTAGTTGTCGTCGTCGTCGTCGTATGAATGGAGCCTCTGTGTGAATTTCCGGCGAGCACGTCTGTCTCTCTGTCACGTACAATTGGTTCATTCTACAGACACTTCGTTAACTAAACACTTAGCGTCTGTCGGCCGCCGCGGAGGGCTGCGTCGCTTTCGAGCTCGGCGTAGTCACTATCGACGAGCGAACAATTACGGTTTCAGAGCGGGAGACGCCTGAGTCGCTGAGAGAGTTATTCGCGCGACAGTTTTCGTCGGGCCTTCGCTCGTTGAACATGTGATCTCCTTCCAAATGCCGAATGGCCTCGACGATCGTGTCCAAGTTCTTGCGAGAAGTCACGGCGGGATTGTTGAGAGAAGAAGAATTCGTCACCGATGGCGAATGGCACCTGGAAACGGATATTACCGATTAAGATACCGAGCGTAAGTGCGGCCTGACGTGAAACGATAAATCTCTCTGGTCCGTACGAGTGAGATCTGTGTGTCGCGACATCCTACCTCGGAGGTGAGGGCGCCGGCGTCAGCTGCTGAGCGGCTACCATGTTGACACCATGAACGGGGAGAACGACGACGGATGGTTTCGAGATGACAGTGATTTCTTGTTGTGGGATACCTGTCGCCGTGGCGCAGCTGAGATCCTGAGGCAGGTCGTCTGTGACCACAAACTCTTCGGTGCACTCCTCAACCATCTCCTCCTTAATGTATTCTTCGGCTTCCGAGGAATGCTCCTCAATGACCAGGTTCACACGACCGTCCCGCTCGTTCATTGCCTGTTCGGCTCTGCGTTCAGCCGCCCGACGCATTTCTCGCTCGCGATCCAGCTGGTACTTGAGGTCGCAGATGAGCTCTCGTTCGCAGTGGGACGGACTCATTCCGATTCCTTCGTCAGCGCTTTCGATACTCTCGACAGTTCTCTTACGTTTGACAGGAACTTTACCACCGGAGTCCGAGTTGTCGGAGTCGTTAGCTGAAGTGGACCCTAGACCGTGTTGCTGGAGAATGCGTTTGAGAGTGCATTGTTGTGACAACAGCCGGGTTTTCTCAGCCTCTAACTGATAGATGTATTCAGCGGTATGCTGGAGGATGGCAGCCTGGAAGGTTCGAGTGACATTTTCGTATCCACGCCGCTTGGCCTCGAAATCCCGATTACGTATAACCTGTCGGCTGTCAGGAGTGGTCAATGAAGAGCTTGACCAAAAAGTCCTCAACTCACCTTGCTCATCTTCTCGCCATCTCGTTGGGGCAGCAGAGCTCGCAATGACTGGAAACCAGCATTGATACTCTGCATCCGTCTTCGTTCATTAGAATTGGCGATCTCTCGTCGAATTCTTTTTTCCTGTTCGATTTGAGCTTTGGGCGAAATCGCACCTCGGTTGCCCAGCCTGGAATATTGAGAGCAAAGTTTCACAATCCGTGTCGCCAGTCTTAGCTCAACTTACATCCCGTGCGCATTTACCGAAAAGAAAAGGAGGAAAACGTAGAAAAAGACTTTGAAGAATACAGTTGTTATGCAAGAGTAGACGCACAGCTGCTCTCCGACCCTTCGATCCTCGGTTGGTCTCTTTGAGAAAGCATTCAAAGTTTCGATGCAGAAATAGATCTCCTCAGATCGGGTACTCCGATTACTGCAAGCGCGCGGAGCGCTCAGCACAGATCTCGCTCCCGCGTATTCGGCGAGACCTTGTACGCGTAATGGCGTGATTCATTGCGGATGCCCCGGCGTTCCACGTCCTAGGGAGCAGGCCGCATCGAACGGTAGCTTCTCGATCGACGCCTAATCCGGAAGCTCGGAGGAATGCGGAAGGCTTATCGGCCGACCCTACTGATCTTGGATCACGGAAGAGAGTTGATCCGGGGATTTCCCCACGAATTATCCCAGGAATTATGAGTATTGAAATCAGCTGGCTCCGATTGAATCGAATGAACAAGGACGGAGACCTTACTCGATCAGCTGCTCGCAAGAGCCAACCGAGGCCGCGAATAAGCCGCGGGAGTCTCTCCGACTTCCATCCGTTGTTCCAACAATGTTTCCTGCCGTCGATCCTGCCCAGCTGTTCAACTGACGGACTGCCCCGCGATATCGGGTGATCCCGAATCAGCTGACAGGTCACAATGGCGTGCTACGGTGGTTCTGGCGAGAACGGTCTGGGTCGACGGCGTAGTTGCTTGTTGTTGTGACTCAATCTGCAGAATCGACATTTTTTCTTCTCCTCTTATCACGTAGAGGAAACAAAAGAGATAGGTATAAGCGAGCGGTCCAAAGAACCGTCCTTCTGGGCGTTGTGACTAGCATGGTCCTCTCGGGCCAAGACGAGAACTCCCAGCAAGCACGTGGTGCTTCACCGTCGAGGATTCTGCGCATCGAGTTCTCGGAATCCGAGCGCTAAGTTTAGTGCAACGAAATGGATCCGCTTGGGCAATCGATCAGTCGGTCAGCTGGGAGCGAGAGCATCCGCGGAAAGCCATGTACTGACGAACACCGACTGAACTATCAAATGAAGCTTTGAATTTTCTCGAGCTCACGAGGGACGCGGAACAAGGGATAAATCGAAAGTCTTTGTGCTCAGCTATCGCGCATCTCTGCCTCGTTATCAGCATCGTCAATTTTTCATTATTACCGGCACGATGATTATCGTATCGAATCCGTCTTTTCAGTCCGCGATCCGACGACGGTAAAGAGACGGTCAGACGGGCTGACCAACAGGCGTCGAGAAGTGCGTCGTAGCCTCTCCATAGCCAGTTGTAGTCTCGCTCGGGAAGGAAACGCTCAACAGAACCGAGCGACCAGGCGGCGGCACCAACGGCAACCGCTGAAGCCACCGCCTCGGCCGCAGAACTCCGAGAAACGCGCACTGTCCGCCGCAACGATCCCCGATTTCACTTCTGTTCTTCCGTATAATTTTCAGCGTGGACAGCTAGCTTTCGATGGGGATTGCTTTCTGCCTACAACGCAGGGTCCGTCCCATTATGTTTTTTCTGCCCGCTCACTCCGGATAGACGTTCGACAGATGACCTTCTAGGGGAGGAAATTTTCTTCATAATGAGCCGAGCGTCGAGCCGAACGCCGGCCGGCCGGCGTGCCAGCCGGTCGACGGGCCGCTCGCATGGGCAACCCTCCGGGCGAACCGGCCGGAGAGTCAGCCAGCGAGCAAGCAAAGCCTACGGCGGGCATCTCAAGGCCTCAGGGCCATCGCCCCCGACCACCAGACAGAAACTCCTCGCTCAGAACGGTGACGGCAAAATGATTGGCGACTGTAGCCGTTGCCAGACTAGCTACGACGAACTAGACGGAGGCAGCGTCGGATCCCCGCTCTCGACGTGCCGATGATAAGCCACACGAGGCAGCGGCCGGCCGCCGCGGCGGTTGTTCGGAGAGCCCAGCCTGTCGGGTCTTCTATGTATCAGCCGGAAATACCGACAGACACCATGTCCACCAGATTTGGCGCGAACATCCAGCGCTTGAGCCAGCTGTTTTTGCCTCGCTTCATGTGATAGACACCGCGCACCACAACAAGCGGGATTCAGCCGCTGCCACGGATCGTAGATACTAGAGGTCAGCGAGAATCCAGCGATGCCCGTCCGCTCGATGGAATCTCACGCTGGTTTGGTGGCGATTCGTTCGTATTTCCGTCTCGTCGAAGCGCTCAGGGTTCCTACTCACCCATTTTCTTGGGAACGACGCGGATCGCGTCTACTGAACAACACCATGCCGATCAGACGCTAGGAATACAAGCCGTAAACAAGCGTGTTCCTCGTTCACCGCTCTTGTGCAATGGGGCTTATACAGGGTTGCTCTATCCCGAACGGATTCACACACGCGCTTTCGTATCGCTCGTATTCGTTGTCGATCACGGACGATCCTCTAAACAACATTCCATGAACAGACAGACCACAGAACTGAAGCGAATACTGCTGTTTTGACCGCTTTCGAGAAGCCTCGCGGCATCCAGTACACAGAAATTATGAAAGCGTTGGTTCCAAACCAGCAGCAGCCACCGCCAATAGCATCACCAGCAGCCAGCGGCGGCAGCAGCGGCCGCGGCGGCGGCAGCCGCACAGAGACTCTCGTCGTCTCGCCGTCACCTGACTCCAACATGGCCGACAATCAGCTGTCGAGCCAGGCGTTAGGCCTCGCTCACAGCGACGCTACTTCCCGTGATTGAACACATTGACTCGAAGCTCAAAAGCAAAATCGATCCCGGTCCTAGGCGGGGATCGGCATCCAAAATGAACGTATAATAACGTCAAGCACGCGAACCCGATGCAAAGCTGACGCGAAAAGCCGACTCCCATCAGCTGATCAGGACACCACGTGGTCGCGCAGAGAATTTCGCTCAAATAGACTTTTTTTCGCGCGTAATCCCAACCACGCCGCAGAGAATCGATCTCCATTATCACTGCGGGTGCGTCTAAGGTGAAAACCGCAGGTTTCGAGACGCGTCGACGCGGAAAACACCGTTGGCGCCAAACGGCGTCATCGCGAAATGTATCCCGAGCTGGGATCCTCGAGCGGTTAATCCCCGCCAGAAGCCGCGGGAACTCGGCAACGATAGATTCGCTTGAAACAGACGCTCAGAAATTCAGTTTTTTACGATTTTTCTCGAGCACATGCCGATCAGCTGGGCGAACCCGCAAGGGCGGTCGGCTGATCGTTCCGAAAGCTCACAAAACAAAAGGCAAATTCCGCTCAAAATCCCACCGAGACATATCGTAGGAGTTCCGAGATACTGTTCCAGAAGTATTTAGTACGATATGTTTGATGAGTTCGACCAAAATCAGCTGGCGGCACGAAGCACGCTGACTCCACTTCACGAGAGGCACATTGATACACACACACCAAGCAAGACAAACAACTTACCGGCAGAGACTGCCTATAACTTCCTCTTCTTGACGCCGAAACTCCGACATAGCCCGTCGTCCTGACGCGACTTGCTTCTCCATCAGCTTTCCAAGCGGTAATCAAGAGAAATTTTCAAAAAAAACACGATCGTACAGTACGCGGCACAGCTGGTCAGCGCACACAACCAACCAACACACAGTCGTGTGCAGCACGAACGCGGCAGCAGCCAGTTAGCCAGCCCGTAGCAGCGCGACTCGGTTGGGCGAAAAGTATCATGGCGCCCGCTCGGGACGCCGTCGAGTTTCGAACCGCCTCCACCGAGGTCGCTGGGGTCGCCTCACCACACAACACACACCACTGTGGAGATGGGTGGCGACGGCGGCAGCTTTTGCTGCGCAAGCGCCAAGGGGCTGGCTCGGGGAAATCGAGCTCGTCCGCGCTGATGTCGCTGAAGACTCGAGGCTCGACAGTCTGGAAGGTCTTGAAGGGGATTTTTGCCCCGCCAAGGAGGGACGAAGGGTCAATTCCCCAGAAGGGGGCCAGACGCAACTGAACCCTGGGAAAAATGGAACCGATTAGTATCTTCATCTTCACCATGTGTGATTGTTAAAGATGATTCGATGATCTCTGCCTGCGTGTCGATTGAATGCATGCCGTACTCGGACCTCGGAATCTTCACTTGCTCGGGAAGTCTGTCCTCAGCCCCCACAGATTTAGCGCTGAATCCCAACTTCCCTCAGCGACTACGCGCGGGGTCGAAGTTCCCGTATTCCGCATTCGGAATTGCGAGTTTTCGTACCTTGGGTACGGAACCCATAGCTCATACTTCTGCAGAGGGACTCGAGTCTCCCTACATTTCGTACGGAAAGTATCCGGTGCGACTCCCCCGTTGGAGGGAGTTCTGCAGCGAAAGATATACAGCGATTGGGTGTCGAAAGTCCCACATTTCCAGTTCTCCAGAGCCGATAAGGATTGTTGCGACCCTAGAGTACTTTTCGAATTCATGGGGAGGGTGCACCGGAGCTTTCTTTGGCCAGTCATGCCTTCTGTCGTCTTCAGGTTTTTTACTCCTGAGGTGGCGCATGATCCGGAATTTCGGGAGCCGAAATTTGATTCTATGAATGAAACGGAATCCGGCGAGTTTTCCTTTCGCGGGGGAATCGATTGAGGATAAGTGGTGTCGAACGCCAGCAACGTCCATCTGCGGAGTTGGTCAATGAGCGGCTTACCATGCGCTGCTCCGGCCGATTTCGGTGGAGTGAGAACTACGTGGATGATACGACAGTTTTCGCTCGTATCCTGCGACTTCCCAACTAGGTGTAGGGCGTTATGAGTGTAGTGTGGAACACTCTCACTTTGGCTCGTTCCCCGTGGCAAGTTCTAACGGACGAGCTCCGCAGGCTTCATCTGAACTCCGGAGTTGAGTATTATCAATCTATCAAAATTGATCCTGCTTCAAGTTTTGATCGGCCAAGAGCAGGATGTTCACCTTTCATGCTTGACTCTATGCAAATCATCTGCCTATCATGTGAGCGAGACCCAACAGAGTGCCGCGATAATTCCTCTCAGCAAGAATCGCACCTTCTCCGTATGATCCCAATGTCAGTCGACGCACGTTTCTCGATGTGCGACCATGTGCCGATTCCACATGCACCTTGATGTGTGAATCCCTGTGCTCCATGATTCAGCACTAAGTCCAAGCGGAGCGAAATTAATATTCTAACAATAAGATATCATGACTGTGTTGAACGGGAGAAAAACATTTGCAGGACACCCTCCAGAAAATGCGGTCGGAAGTCCTGACTCCCAAACCAGGAACGGGGAATCGGGAGAATTCGGTGCCCTCTGACCCGAAGTCTGAAAATTCTGCTTCGCGGACAAGCCTCTCGCAAAGCCTCATGCCCGGAGCAAGGGATACGGCTCGCTCTAATCGACTATATCGGCGGATTCACTGTAGATGTTCTCAGAGCCCGAATACCGGCCCATCTCCTTGGATGGAGGAATCTATGGGGCAAACGAGATCGCGTACACGAGACCAACAGTCGAAATTGAAGATCCCTAGCCGGGATGCCTCCCCCCGCGCCCCGGAGAGTTCGTTCCACGGAGTCGAGTCTATGGAGCGCATGAACGGATCCTAGATCTCAGGCTTATTCCTCTTGGTGTTCCTCTGGTCTCCATCTCCGACTGCCAAGTCTGGTACGGAACGCCCGCACCCCGACGGTCCTCCACGGGTTTCGGCGTAGACTTCAGCACCCGCGAAACCAAGGATATCTGCTGTCCCAAGGACCAGCTTTGGCGCGCGCGACCCTGATTAACGAATAGCTTCCCTTTCTCCTGCGGATTCCCGGAAAAACTAAAGACTTCTCGTCGAGATCCTCGATTCTCAGCTTGATGGCCACATTTCGAGCAAGCTCGAATTCCGAAAGGAACGGTAGCTCGATTCAGAGAGCCGCTTCGATCAGCTCTCGCTTGGATACGACGCCGACGGTAGAGAGAAGCAGCGACACAGTAAACCCTCTGCCGTCTACGGGGAGAGTGCAGGTGGCGCAGAAAGGGATGTTCCTGGCTGTCAACGAAGGGGACATAATTTCGGGAGGTAAAAACACGGTAGCTGTATGAATAATCATTCAGTCAGTCTCAGAGGGAGTTCCCGTTGGTTGTTCTGTCATGGAATGGTGTGAAACAGCGGAATCGGACAGTAACAGATACCTGAAGCCTGACGGTGTTGGGGCACAGGAACTGGACCTCCAGATCTGGTTATTCAGCAAAAATGAATGGATCTGTGGATGATGCCTCTATAAATCCAAGAACTCGATGGAAGCAGCGATGGCATTGCGGTTCCTATGGGGGCGGATGAACAGCTCCAAATACATGGGAGCTCCGGAACGGAAGACGATGTCCCTCATCGATCGATTGCAAAACGCAAAAGCCATCAGTCAACGAGACGATACCTGCGAAGACCCAAGCCCTGCCCGTCAAGAGAACTGACGAGGGCCTTTGAGCCAAGGGTCGGTTTCGAGCCTTAAGCCTCGCGCAGATTGACGCTGAGTAGAAAATCTCGGCGCTCCTACTCCGCAATTCCTGAAATTCCGATAGCCGCGGATTTATTTCGGCCGGTGGACCTCCCTGATCATCGGAGTCTCTGCTCCGTTGAGCTTCTCTATGCCTGGACGGAGTCGAGAGTCTTATTCCCTTCGCGCTGTCGACATTTGACCGATCAC
Organism: Galendromus occidentalis; assembly: GCF_000255335.2. NCBI lineage: Eukaryota > Metazoa > Arthropoda > Arachnida > Mesostigmata > Phytoseiidae > Galendromus > Galendromus occidentalis. The sequence continues at coordinate 264,441 of NW_003804429.1, forward strand.
ATTCGACACTTTGAGTGAAGTGAAACCATTTTCAAGATGCTAATTAGGACCGAAGCTGTCGGAGCACCATCTCTCTTAAACGATGGAATTCTCCCGGGACATTGTCAGGTTTAGTTCAGCTCTGCTTGCTCTCTTCAAGCGGCTCGCTCTTTCAATGAGTTCTCCTCCTGCTTCTCAGGGCTCGGAGAACGGAAACCGCAAAGTGTCGGATCCTAGTGCTCACAGCGCCGAGAGATCTTCACCTTGCACCCAGATTCTGTCGCCTTCATTTCCGGTCGAGGGGCAATGGTACATCGCTCAGCAGCGGATCTTGACTGCACATTTCCCCTGAGAGCCCCTATCGCGGAGAAGCAAAAAAATACCCAAAGAGACGAATGCTGACTGCGTTTCTCCAAGAATATCATCTACGAGGATCCCGGAGGTGTCTGAGCTTGTACCAGGGAACCAACTTTTCAGAGGGGTTCCAACGAGCACCTGAGAGCGGCCAATCGAAGGTCTGGCGGCTCGCCCTCCTGGATGATAACGAGACTATCGATGCACTCGCTGGAGATGTGCAAATTGATTCACATGCTTACGGAGGTCTAGTGCGAGCCGATTTCCGGGCCCTCCTGCTGAAAGGCTCATCGTGAGCGAGGAGGCGAAACGGGCTTGCTCAGACTAAAGGAGTCCGGAGTTCCGATAAGAAGGTTTGCAGCCGAGCCCCTTATCCTCCACGGAACACCGCGGCCGACTTCAGAAACCAATGAGATTAACTCATGAGGAAAACTCCTTCCAAGCCGGATGATCACCGATCCTTCCATCTGTTGAATCTCGTTCGAAACAGGGAGATCACTCCGAGAAGAACGATCTTCCCTATCCCTATGAAGTCAGAGTTCTCGGAAGGCTTTCCCTAGGAGACGTTCCGCATCTGACTGTGCTTCATTCAAGGAGTTCTGGCAAGTTCGGCTTCAAGGAGTGCTGCTGACCAGAGTCTGAATCGGCGGGTCAGGCAGGGCAAATGCCCCTCAAGTCCCGCCTACGAGGGTCCCCTTCACCGGATACAAGATTTCCGCATCGGTGTCTACCAGAGCGAAGTCCCCTGGAGCCTATGGGGAAAGGAGCGGGATTTCAGGGAACGAAATTCCAGCCGGCTTATCGGAGAGCGCTCGGGTTTTCCGGGAATTCCTGCTCATCTCGAGGAGACCGAAGGTTCGAGGAATCCTCGGCGTAGCCTCTGTTCGAGGTTTGCCTAAGACAGGAGCATAGAAAACGTCGAAGAATAGTCTGAAACTAAGCGCTTCCGCCGGGCGGTACGCAGCCGGCATGCAGAGAATCTTGAGCGAGAATACGTTGAAAGCGCCGGCGCACCGGCAACCGAGCTTCCGCCAGTCCTACCGGCGCCTCTCAAGCGAAAACTCGTGTTTGCGCAGTGTCGCTGCACCCTAGCTGAAATCTTCGTCGAGTGAACCTTATTTTATTGCGTACCACAACTCGAACCAGGCGTGGATCCGTGTGGTACGTTTCATTGATTTGGTGACAGCTTGCAAACAAAGTAAGTCGGCGGCGATTGAGCGGTGGTGTGTAAAGCCAGAGGCGACTAGGAGCTCAAAATATCATCGTCTGGATGAAGAGGAGGTAAGAATCGGCGCGGTTTGCGTCAGTGCTTTGTGCGGAGGACTCGTATCTCTCGATTCGAACCGGTCTTTGGTGTCTGTGGAGGAACAACGAAACCCTGTGAAAGCCATCGGCCGCAGCAGCGGCAGCGGCAACAACGACGACGACGACGCTCCCGGGCTTTCGAATACCGCCGACGTCAAACGTGTTTTTCGTTCGAGGCTTCCACTCTCTCGAGCTGGCTCTGCTCGTCTATCGGCATGAACTGGATTCTCACACTCTCCCGACTTTCGAGTGCAAACATCACAACTTAACGGTATGCGCCGGGAGATGTTGGCGGGCGGCGTTATGACGTTCCTCGTATCCACTGATGCTGGTGGACCCGCTGTAGGAACCGAGATTCTCATACGATACTCAGGCGAGCCTGTGAAACTCTGGGCAGGCCATGGAATGCAAGATTTTCGAGCGTGAGGTTCTAATTCTGCGAATTCCCCACGAGTCTCCGTCGGTGAACATCCATGGTTCCCCTAGTACACCTGCTCTTCGGTGGAGTCGAGAGGGATCCTTGAGAGTCCCCGTCCCTTGAAATCTTATGGGAGCTCGAACTTCCTGGCTCGAGATTGGAGCTCCATGCGGCGCGTCAATAGACGAACGGTACAGAATATTTGTTGCGCTTGCTTCCTCCGGAAGTCGAGTGGATCCTGAAGTATTGATCACATCGGGAATCACGCTTCTCCGATCCCCTTGTCGACCTACGCTTACCGTATTCGCTGCCCACGGCGATCGTACCCAGGACTGTTTATCGTGTGAAATTCGGGTTAGTCTTCCCCCTTCCGGTATTCTCACGAGGACCCTATATGGCTGCGCAAAGCTCGAAATCATTCCCTGGAGCTCGGACCGCTGCAACTGCAAATACGAGGCGCTGCTTGGACACGTGAGAGCGTTTCGATGATTTACAGTCCAGCTGACGGAAGACATTTCGATAGTCTCGACACTCGGTCAGAGCTAACTCTTGCGTTCGATGAGATTTCCGATTCTCGCGTTCAGCTATTGCTGAGCTCTCGGTCCCGGATGACGAACTTATCATGTGAGAACTCCCGAGATTTTTGAGAGCTTCTTCAGAAAGACATACGTATTCTGCGGTCCCCATTAGGGAGATCGCAGGCAGGAAAAATCCCGCTCTCGTAGTGGAGTGGAATCCATGGTCCTTGGTCGGTTCCGGTCACTGGAGTCTCGGAGGATCTCAGTACCCTAAGAAAAAATTGAAAGATGAAACCGGCATCTAGTTGACCCAGACTGCTGAACTCTATTTCCCGTACCGGATTTCCTCCTCCCGACGCAGGTATATCCTCTAAATCATCCGAATTTTCATTACAGATTGAATGAACGTAAAGCGTGAGCCGGTGAATTTCGGCGGTGGGCCTGGGGGGGATTTGGGTCCCCCCGATGGGAGTCCCCATTGGAAGGGCATGGATGGCTCGCCTCACCCTCCGCATCCTCCGCCACATAGTTTGGGCGGACATCCGGGCCATCCTGCCCATCCGGGACACCCACATGGACCTCCGATGGGTCCAGGTGGTCAGATGCCCCCTCATGGACCCCCTGGGCCTCCTATGCATTCGCCTCATGGACCTCCTCCTCACCCGCATATGGTTCCCCATCCACCGTGAGTATTTATCGAGAAGAGTCGTTCCGAACAGTTTTTCATTACCATAATTACCGAAGCTTGTTCGACCCGGGAAATAGCCCCAAGTTCCTCAAGTCTGATTCCGAACCGAATTAGCTATGGCCACGCGTCGATTCCCGGCCTCCAATTTCACGATGTCTCATCGAAATCTATGACCATGCCTTGCAAACCGGGAAACTTCTCCTAGGATTTGAGGCATGCAATCGGGTAAATCCCCCCGGGCTTTCCGATCCTTGTAGCGACCTGGAGTAACGTTATGGAGACCTATAAGGAATTCCACCCCATCGACCATAGACGCTACGACTCTCCGATTCATCCGGAAGGTCGTCGGAAATTTAAGGGAGATGAATCCGCACGCTTTACGCCGATAAATTTGAAATGACTATGAACGAGTGCCGGAATTCTCGTTACGCATACTTCGGGTCCGCCGCGCCACTTTCCTGAACGCAGTTTCCCTCTTTCGCCTTCTCCCGCCGATTTGGCGGCGTCTAATCAGTTTAGATATAGCGCTGTGGTTCCTTCTCGTAGCAGGCCGGCCACCAGCGCCATCATCGTTTCTTTATACACACTTTCTGCTGCTGCTCCTGCTCTGCTACTGACACTGAAACGGCATGGAAGAGCGCACTGGGCAGTTGGTAGACGGCGGACACTCACAGACGCGAGCACGGCGAGTTGTCTCTTGGTGCTCCATCTGTTGTGCGCCGTCTCGGCAGCAGTTGCGGCGCACCGACAGCAGACGGATAGGGGGAGGAAAGATTATTCCTGACTCTCTCCTCGAAAACACGGTCGCCGTTGATATAATTTTCCCCCACCCTCGCTTGCTCGCCCGCAAAGAAGCGCCGGAGAAAGAAACGCTTTCACTTGTCGAAGATTCTTCGCGTTCCCCTTTTCTTGCGTCGAAAACGTCCGGGAGGGTTACTCGCTCTGGGATCTGATTGACGTTTTCGAGCCGACAGTGAACATTCACACTGTCAACACTGTCGTTGACGATTACGAATTTGCATCGTGCGCTCTGATTCCCAGCCACCGGTGTTTTTTCTGGGAGGTGTTGTGATGAGCTGCATCGGATTGTAGCTCCCTACCGTCTTTGTAGCGTGGAGCAAAGACGAGTGTACGGAAACCAGTAAAAATGACAGTGGTCGGAGGTATCGTGCGGGATTTCTTCCACCCGAATCCATCATCCGGTCATTTGCGGTGAGAAACGACCCACTTGTTCCGAAAAGCCGTCCGGAGGCACAGACTCTAGATACGATGCCAGTGCTGGAGTGCAATTTGTCACTTGTTCCATCTGGCTCTCCTGTTCTTGCACGGGCTACGTCGCTCACGTCTTTCATGAGCTACCGAGCGCTTATCTCGAGTGCCCGATTCTATAGCTTCTGTCTTATCAGAGTAAGTCTCGACGAACTAAGGAGAATAAGCTTTTTGGAAACGACTCCGCTGCGTCGGACCGGCACCATATGAAACCGAGCTGCCGCGTTCGGCCGCTAAGTTCAGTGACTTCTGCGTGTTCTTGGAGCGGCCCATATAACTTTACTCAACCTTCATCTGCTGCGAGCTATTCCGCAGAGCGATCGGGGAGAAAGGAATACCGTTCTTGGGGAATCTACGACAGGCCGGCTGAGAAAAATCTGGGGAGTCATAGGGTCTCGAAGTCTCAGTAGTAGAAATCCCTGACCTATGTATTGCTCTAGGATATCGATCGGGGGCGGTTCAGCATCCGGTTCGAATCCCGAATTCCTTCAAGCGAAAATTCCCTGTAGATGACAGCATGCTCTTCGTTCCAGACCATTCCCATCGAGACCTCCGCCTCGGCACCACGCGCAATTCTTCGGCCAAACAGAGTATCGAATTTACGAGATGAACAAGAGATTATCCCAGCGAACAGAGGTGAGTTCATCGGGGCTCTCGGTCCTTTCTACCGCAGAAGTAGAATAGACTTGCATAAGAAGTGAAGAGGGAAAGCGATTGTTCATCCTTCAGGGCATCTATTCTAGAATCCTCTGGGTAGATACTGTGAATTTATCAGGATGATTCCCGATTCAATTCGTGGCAACCTGCGGTTCGGCGGCTCCCGAGAGTACACCCCTAATCCATGATATCTGGCGCATTTCAGGACAGCGACAATTTGTGGTGGGATGCGTTTGCAACAGAATTTTTCGAGGATGACGCAACTCTGACCTTAACGTTTTGTCTGGAGGACGGGCCGAGGCGCTACACGATAGGGCGAACCCTCATCCCACGATATTTCCGCTCAATTTTCGATGGCGGTGTTAATGAGCTGCAGTTCCAACTGAAGCAAGCGCGAGAGTCTTTTCATAACTCGTTCATCTCCCTCGACTGCGACCAAGCTTTCATGCACACGACGCACGGCAAACCGTCATCGCCTATATTCCCCGGTGAGTGATAAAATCTGTGGAGCGGATGGATCCCTTATTCCAGAGGCTTTCACGAGCTCATTCTCAGAGAATAATCTACATGAATAAACGCCGCCTATCCGACCCTAGGTGGCCGTCCTGACCCGTTGAAGGACCAGGCGTCCCGAGACAATGCAGTCTTGGTGGCGACGGAGGGCCGGCTGATCGTCGAGTTCACAATCGAAGATATCATGAGGATCAAAAGCTGGCACTTCGCCACCAGGACGCACCGGGAACTGGTGCCCAGGGCGCTCATCGCACTGCATCAGGACCCCCAGGTGAGCGGGCTCGATCTGATTCTGCCCATTCATCTATCGAAAGAAGAAATCCCCATCGAATCATTATCCTGCTGTTTAGCTCAAGTCCCATAGTGAGCGCTGCTTTGACTCTAGGTGATGGACCAGATGTCGAAGAACTGCACTCGGCAGGGCTTGACAGGTTCTACCTTAAACTACCTGCGGCTTTGTGTGATCCTCGAGCCTATGCAGGAGTTGATGAGTCGGCACAAGGCATACACACTGTCTCCACGGGACTGCCTGAAGACTACGCTCTTTCAAAAATGGCAGCGGATGGTCGCTCCACCAGGTAAGCCGCTTCTATCAAACCTCTCCGCCACGGATTCGAGACCGCGGCTCGCTACCGTGTGGCTGTTTCCCGAATCGCTGCGCCGGAAGCCGGCTCGAGATAAACTGCATAGTGTGCTGAAGCTTGTGTTAAATAGCGCTCTTCTCACACTGCCGGTCTCTTGATCACGAATTTTGACAACGATGTGACGTCTAGACGACAAAGGTCTTAGACTCGAAACGTCTGCAAATCTCGGATTGAATTATGCTATGTTGACTGATCCTTCGTTACGACTGAATTTTTTATCGTTTCGTTCCTCGGTTTCATTTTCTCGGAACTGCTACTCGGTTCGTCTTCGATCGAAAAACGGTTTCGCTCCGCCATATCCAGAATGAAGAGGAATAGTCAAAAGCTGTCGCCTGGGTGTCTTAATCGAAGAGCCTTGGTTCACCGCGTGCTCTTTCTTTCCGAAATCGAGCTCGCGGGAGGCAAGACGTCGTTTCATCTCTCCCCTTATTCTGATTTCCCTGGGTCGGTCTCTAATAAGAACGATTCTTTTTTCTGAATCTCCAGCTCCCCCACCGGTCAGGGCTTCAATGCCACCAAACGACATGAAAATGATGCCCAACCCAGACTTAGGTTTGTGTTTATCGATCTTCAAACTAACCCTGCTTCATTTTGCGTCCGCCTAGCCTCGTGCTGATCATTCTTCTTTCCCCTGTAATCTTCCTTGGTTCCGATTGGTTCGTCTTGTTCTCTGTATGTTGTGTTCAGCTCCGTGTCAGCTCGAGACTTCGGAAAATGCGTCGTAGCTTATTTATTCTCTTGACCTAATTATCGAATACAACCTGCCGTCCTGAGTCTTCGGAACGATGTTCGGGTCGGAAACGTGTTTCCATTGATCTCCTCGCCTGTTGCCGTCTCGATGTTCATCCGTACCTCTACATCCATGAATCAGCCTGTTGCATGCCGGAACTAAGTTGATGCCCTCGAATAATTTGCTTCTGAGAAGTTTCTGATCGATTCATGAAAACTAATTATGGCAACCCCACAGAGTCTCAGAGACCTGCCTCCAAACGGCGAAAGCGGAAGACGTCCACGGCAACGACCGGTGCTGGCAGTAAAAAGAAGAATATGAGCCCGGGGCCCCCTCAACCCTTCATGGGGGGACCTCCGGGCGGTCCAGGATCGCAAGGGTGAGTCCGAATACCTATCGAGCGGATGATTGTGGGTGTTCAAGCGATACGCCGTCGTGGAGACGGCTCGACCTGAATATTGTGATCTCGATTCGATCATCACCAAGCAGTATATCGGATTGAGAAATGGACGTATACATTTCTGAACACACGGCTGATATACTCTGTGTATGCCTGATTTAGGTAGACTAGATCCAGGTTGTATCGGGCTTCGGGCTCATATCTGAGCAATGACGTGTTGAATATGGACGCGAAATAGTGCAGCTTGAGTTTGAGAACATGAATGGAGGTAGGTCCTGAGAGTTATCCTAAGAAGATGTTTCATCTTGCAGTTACCCCACCCCACCGCCTCCACCGTTTCTGCGAGAGCAGGATGTCATGGTCGTGGGAGAGCCCTCATTGATGGGGGGAGAATTCGGAGATGAGGACGAGAGACTAATAACGCGGTTAGAGAACACTCAATACGATGCGGCAGCAGCTCAACCACCTCCACCGAATAATGGTGGCGGAGTGCTTGGAGATCCGGAGAATGCAGGAGAAGATTTTGGTTGGAACCCTGATAGAGCTAGCGCGGGACCCGGTGGACCTCCTGATGAGAAAAAAAGCCCTTCTCAAAACTCATAATGTAAATAGTATTCTATCACTCAGAATGCAAATCGAGTGGAAGCACGACGGAGAAGGGCAGATCTCGTAGAAGCGACAGCTGGATGGTCGCACAGATATGCGTGACGAATTTAGGGGAAATTATTTCAATTCAAAATCTTCATTTACCTGTCATAGGTAAGGAATACTACAACGAATGAGTGAACTTTATGTATACGCGCGGTGAGGAAGGAAAGCCCAAACGAACGGTACCCAAAACTCTCGGAGCCATAGCAGCATTCTTGAGGGGAAGGAAAATGCAAGGGAATGCACGGTGGGGAATGGAAAGGTGGTTCAGTTTCCGACGAAATCCCAATTATCTTCCCTGAGTTTTCCGTCGGATCAGTCGGATGAGAAACGCAACCTTTTCGCGTTGCATTCAATGCAGGCGAATCGACAACTAGAGCATTTGAGTGACGGCTCATCATGACCGTCGGTCATATGCGCAATCAGATGACGGTCGAGAGAGACTTCTCTCAACTCTCGAGCGTCGGCGCCGACTTGGTCATTCCCTCCAAAATCCCGCCGACGTCTCGAATACGGTATTTTTGTGCTTCTCGGTTTGGGGGCGTTCTTCCGCTCGGCGGACGCTACACCCGACATTCTAGATCGGTGCTTGCGGTCATGTTCCTGGTCCACTCGAGCTCAGCCCGAAAACTTTTTTTCGGGGTTGAGTTCAAGCGAGAAACACGGTTCGCTCCGACTGACTCGCAATCTCTGTCATAGAGACGGGAAGTCGGGAAGCGATAGCTGAACAAAATTTCCGCAACATTCGATGCATTCATACGCTGACGAATCCATGCGCAAGAAATCTTGAATGAAGATTCGGAAATCGTTCAAATCGTTGAAGAGCATACTTTGTGGAATCCTGATCTTGTCAATGGCATTTTTTCTTCGTTTCAAAGGACTCAAGGGGGGAGCTGATCTAGTTGCGGAATACATCCTAATCAATCTCTGGCCACTTAGCTTTCAACGCGGGAACGTTCCCAATCCATGACAGACGATTTGCGAACGAAAGCGGTGTTGCAGAGCAGAGATTTCACAGTTCATTTCTCGATGTCTTCATTAGTTAGTTCGAGTCTTCTAATTTATTTCTCCTACATGATGATCACTTCGGCATTGTGGACAATAGCGGTGATGAAGTAAGGACTAAATTATCATCATTGTTAGGTACGTTTGTTTCATGTAAATAAAATTATGTAAAGCTTATCAGACTCTAGATCGTTCTCAGTCCAAGCTAAATGTAGCAGGTATTTTGCTCCATTCTATTCGTCCTCACTAGGACCAACTCGAGGGAAGAGCTTCGACGATACCGAGAATAATCGAGGCGCAAATCTTAGTGAATAGATTTTTATTCCCGATAGAAATAACAGAATCCTTGGAATAAAGGTGCGCTCAAGCTCGAGCAGCTGTGTTAGAGTATATCGTCAGCAACAACACGCAGCCGCCACGAGCTCCAAACCGACTACGATAACAAAAAGAAAACTTTACAAACACTCCACATTTTCACGAGACCGTGGGAAAAGGTTCAAGGTCTCTGACGTCAGCAAGGAATTCATTCCATAAAGTGTCACGTCTTGTCATGACTTCCGCACATTATTCAATCCTAGGTAACCAGAGCGCCGGTCTCGGTGTCAGAGATCCTATCTTCGAGACATCCCACGACTCAACGACTCCAAGTCACGTCTAAACTTGCAGGACGAGTCCGGCTGCGCTCACGTTGTCGCCTCCGCCACCTGTCTGGAGAACTTTAGTACAGACTAGCACGGGAGCCACACAGAATTCGACTTCGACTTTCGTTCCCTGGAGCACTTCGTTCCAGCAACGTACAGGTTCGTCGGGATCGAAAGGAATCCGCTGTCGATTCGGGCCGTTCGTAGTTGTGAAGGAATCGTCCATGATGATCTGGAATGTTTATACATCGGTAGCACGAAAGGAGAAATTACTCATTTCACAAGCAGTCCATTCCCATTCCGATCGAGGGCTCTCGGCCAGCCTCTCTCTTTCAGGTATGTACCTTCGCTCGGTTGATGTCTATGTCGTGTGAGCCACAAGTGTGACGATGCGCTGTCAGAGCGGATTTCGCCGCCGAAGCCCGTGTGTTCATCCATTCGAACACGGAATGTTTAGGATCTCGGACGACTCGGAGGATCGCTTGGAAGGCTAGCGTGTGGATATGTATTCTCGACAGTGGTCGTCCGTTCGGCGCTGAATCGTAGAGACTCCTGCGAAATACTGTCTCAATGTATTGGGGAATCTCGCGCCGCGAATCTAGCGCAGAACGTGCGATCGAATGATCGTCCGCTGATGGATGAGCGAGCAAGGAGACGGACTTACTGGAACAGTTCCCGCGTCTGATCGAGAACCGTGGCTACCCGAGGATAGCTATCCGACACGTAGGAGATGTTGTCGTATTTCAACAACGAGTTCAGATTCGCGAGCTCTTGCTCGTTCATACCGAGCGACTGCGATAAAGGGAGGACTTGGCGGACAATCCGTTTCAGAAGGTCATGATCCACGAACGAGCCCATTTCGAAATGGATCGCGGTACTCGTCGGAATTTCTTGCAGAACTGTCAGCAATCGGTTCATGGACGAATCGAGTTGTCCTGGAAAGGACACCGGCAGAATTCTCAATGAACGCATCGAAGAGGGGCCAGGAAGGAGCCAGATTCCGTCTGAGCGTATGCGACTGGATCGGGAAACGACCACTGAGCTCATCTTGTGCTTATCGAACATCCCGAGCAGCATTGCGTTGGAAGAGAATCGATACCTTCTCGATATGGGAAGTTGTCCATGACGTGCACCCCACCGAGGACGAAAAGAGACGGTTGGAAGTTCTTCATCTTATCGTCGAAGCCCTCTATGGAACGGAATCGCGGGTTCACGTGGTCGTTGTGTATGATGAACCTCAGGGGAGATGATGATAATTCTCAATATTTCTCCACGAAACCTCGAGCTCGAGGTTCCTTGAAATCGTTCACCGGAAATTTCATGAATTCTCCATCGTGAGCGTTTGACTCATCGAAAAATCACCTGTTGGCTCGGGGAGCTTTATATTGGATGAATTTTTCGCCGGCGGCATATTCCAATAGCATGTGGTAGTCATCCTCGTCTATTTCCGGGCCCGCGACCGTGACCCCTTCTGGTAAGCTTTCCTTGAGATCAGCAGACATATGACTTCCGAGTAGCACTTGAGCTCCCTCAAGAGCGAAACGTGTCGCCAACAAAGCTGCGTTGCCCCCGAGCGTCGAACGCCACTCGGAACTTGACTTGGCTTGTTGGAGAACCTCACGGAACAGTGTGGCATTAGCGACAAACCGCCTAAAGGGAGAGAGGATACATTCAAAAATGAATGAAAGATGAATTCCTCGAATTCTGTCGTATCCACATCTATACCCGGAATCGAACCAGGAGATCTTCCGAGACTAGCTCTTGAACTCACTCCGCGGCGGCTCCATGTTTAAAGTAGTAGGTGAAAGTTTCCAGTAATTCATCGTGCGTATTCAAGACGTCATGATTTCTCGGTCGCTCCGGCGCTTTCAGGTTTCTAAAAACATGTCTTGAGGGTACGATGACGTCCAGGCAGGCCCCGAAACCTACCGCTATTTTCAACGAGGGCTCCACCTGCAGCTGTGAAGTAAAGCATGTTTGACTCATTAAATCAGTGTTCCTGGGAGTGCGGATCATTAGGGGCCATTGATCGAAGAATTCCATTCTCAGTCGAGCGATCATAAGGCCGAGAGCAGTTACCGCTTCATCTTCTCTCATAAACTAGAAGAGGTCATGGATTTCGATGTTTTACAGAAGGAATACGCGATGATTGTCGAGAGATAGCGGGCAGGCCTGAACAGCGCCCCGCTGAACATCTCTAGGCTGCTTACCTCGGTTTCTGTTTTGAGCAGTCCTTGCAAAATTAGCTGAAGTCTATGCTGAGTTTGATTCTCATCGCTTCGATTCATCCACAGCGCAACCACCAGAACTAAACAAGCACCAGATAGCAGAAACCAGCTCACTTTTCCCACAGCCATGATCACAAGTGGTCTTATACATTGATCGCTTCCGAAAGACCTTATTCTGTTCGAGTTTGCTCCACGCGTCGCTCGCACCAGCGACTCCGCGTGTGGTTTCCTCCAAAACAAACGTCATCACACGGCGGTTTCAAAAATTCGCGCCCCGCATTCTCGCTCGCAAACGTCAGACGATGTCGTCGCAACATATTCGGTCCGGGCTTCCAGCAAGCCGGTCCTGTCAGAGAGAGAGAGCATCCACCACGAATGGGAGAACGACGTCCTTGCAACATTTTCCCCGACTCTCCAGTCCGAGAATCGACCGCTCCGGGAGGTTCCGATTGCGAGGCAAACGATGGGTGGGGGGGGGGAAGGCGGCGCGCCACTGGCGCGGGAGAGGCTTTCTCCGAATTCGAAAATGGAAGATCATTGCTCTCCTCGCGACCCCGCACTCGATCTCCACCTCCAATGAATTTTCGGGTTCCGCTTTTGCATATCACATATCACATTGAGGGGACTGAACTATCTCTGGATCAATTGTTGACATGGCGGCACTGATGACGACGACCAGCTCGAGGAACATATTCCGCGAATTCGCAATATATCCTTTCCGGATATCACTCATCGAATACTGACGAGCTAGTCTCACCATCTAATCCGCTCGGAACAGTTCACACGGAAATTTCTGGAGCACATTTCTCTATCGGGTATCCTCTGGGGACCTGCTGGAGCCCGCGGAATTCCGACCGAAAGAACTCCTGGCGATAGTCATTACACATTCCGTGCTAAGAACTGAATCAACCATCAGGGTTCAATCAGACAATGTACTCTCTTTCTCCCATGCTCGAGCTTTCCCTCTCCGGAGCGGGGCCTGCTTAGAGCGGGCCCATCGCAGAGTGAGAGCTCTCTTGGTCGCAGAAACCTCCCTGGCAGGCTTTGTCGCTGTCGAACTCTCCGGAGAGGAAATCTCGCTCATCGTCAGTTACGAACAGGATTTCGTGAAACCGCTGAATCGCGTCTAAAAATTAGGTGCAAAAGTTCGTGTCATCCGAGAAACTTATGTCAGTGACTCTTCGCGCGGCCCTTTTCCATGAGCTCGTCTGGGTCTCAGTCTGTGAAAAAGGACCCGATAGCAGTTCTTCCGAATGAAAGCAAAACACCCAGAGGCTCGAGTTTAGGCAAGCTTGTGGGAGAATCTTTCCGGCTCGCATTTCTTCTCTGAAGCGGATTGGCGAGCCCAAACATGTGATCTCGAAATCACTCTGAAAGGAATCAGAATGTCTGTTGCCGGTCCCGTCAGGCGTTGTCTCCGTCGCCTGCATTCACAGCAACGCTGAACCGGCGCGTGAGAAAAATCCTATCTCTTTATCTTCGGCTCATCCTTCTTTCTCTACGCCTGTCTGCCGTCTCTATCTTCGTCTCTATTCAAGGCTCTCCCTTGAGGGATACCGGAACAGAAGCGCCGATGGAAAACCAGACCGGAGACGAGCGGAAGTCCATCCTGAGGCGCACAAACTCCATGGGAGATAAGAAAGAGGTCCGATTTGCTGAGAGACTCGAGCATGACCTCGAGTCTGGGGATCCTAGGCGGAGAGTGGTCAAGAGATCCCTCAGCCAACCTGTTGTGGATGCCCGCCGTCAACCCGTTGACCACGTTAGGGATTTCATGCGGGAGTTTTTCCGCAAGGACAAGAAAGCCCGCGATAGCACAAGCGCCATCGAAGTTTATCAGAACAAGCTGTTCGACGACAGTGATCCTCACGAAAATTCTCTGCGGACGGGTTCCCTCCAGTCCGGGAAGAACGGAGACGTTCTCGAAGGAATTCGCCGGAACAAGCCAATTCAGGGCACCAGGCTTTTACAAAAAGCTTTCTCCATCGATCAAGACCGCATCATGGCACCTGAGTCGCCTTCAGCTCATCAATCGGAGCCGAAGCCGCTTCTTCACTCCGCGAGAACTGGACTCGAGATCATGCTGCAGCACGAGAAGAAAAACTTTCGTCAGTGTGAAGTTGGTGGCCCGTCACCTGAGATCAAAATCGACTTCGTCGAGATCCACGGCCCGTCAGTGAAACCTAAAAGCCCCAATTACCTCAGGAGAATCGACAGTCGCTCGAGTTCTGACCCGGGCCCGTCGACGCATCAGCCGGAACTCCAACGTCCGTCGAAAGCCATGCGCGTATCGAGTTGCACCGTTTTGACGAGCTCGAGAAACCAGCAGCTTCAAGTATTCCCGCATCCCAGACTCCGGAAGAGACCGCCCAAATTATCACAAATGCACACAACGCTATCCCCGGTGACGTCCGTCTCGACCGAAGAGGAGCCCAGCGATGACGCCAATCTGATAGCAGCGACTCAGGAAAGGAGAGAAGCGGAGCATCCAGCTCCCACCTCGGGAAATCCGGAGGTTCTGTCGGAGGCCGCAGCCAGAGACAACCCAGCTCCCGATGGAGCAGCGTCGGATGCCCCTTTGGACGAAAGTACGGTCGGACCCGACGAGCGAGAAGGGGGGGATCTGTCTCCGGCGGACTCCGTACCGGCATTCCGGAGCGTCTCGAGGATAGCAAATCTCAACGAAGTTCTCGAAGATGTTCTAGAGAAAATAAAACGCTTGACAGAACCTATATACACAGAAGCAAGAAATCGAGAGAACGAGTCAAAGGCGAGGTTCGAGCTTTTTTCCGAAGATGAGTTCGAGCTTCTGGAAACGGAGGAAGCGCTGATCGAAGAACTCGAGCAGCAGGTACGCCGTGATTTCAGTCCTCCCGTATCGAGTCGCGCCCAGCCGCAAGCCGAGGGCACGAGTTTCACCGAAACGACGAACGATAAGCAATCCATGGAACCGGCATTGAGGAGCGATTCTCTTACTCCACTCGCTCCCAGTCCTCCATCCCTCTCCGACTGGGACAGCGTCAGATGGGTGAGTCGAGATCCAAATGATAAAGAAATGCGAATCGGGCATTTCGTGGGCGCCGAAGGCCCATTGAAATATCCAGTCATCGGTGACGATCCAGAATCTTCTGGGTTTGAACCGGTACGGCCGGGGACCGGAGGGGGTTCCACAGACTCTGTGTCCCGTATATGAACATCGGGTCCAGTGCCCACGGAATTTCCAGCGGAGAACCGAAAGTTTCCTAGTTTTTCAGATCGACGTGAGCACGGAAGACGCGACATCCTCATCGGGAAACCTCGAGGAAGACGAGGAAGCTGAGTCCGAAGCGGAGAGTTGCGAAGATGCTTTCATCCCGCTGGAAGATGACCACACAGAGAATGACGAAGGTGAGTACTGCTAAAAGCTCTGCCTTTGTTGGCGGTAATAGAGTCATGCTTCGCTCCTTCCGATGAGTCTCCCTGTGGCGAGAGTAAATAATTTTTGGAGTCTGATCGATATCTCGATGTCGTGAGGGAGGTTTCCCAGGTTTTCCTTGGAGGTTCTCGGCGAGCCATGTCTCTTGTCGCAAAGCTCGGCTATTTGACGGGACTGCACTCCGTATCGATGCGTAATTCCATATTCTCGGCTCTCGTTAGCTAGACAGATAGACAGGTTACTCGTGCGGGAACTCGAGCCACAAAAAGGTTTCGGAACGCTTGGACCGTGTTTCCAGCGAGCGCTACCGATTTCGTTGACTCGATTCCCCCGCGGCTCGGTGATCGTGATTGGTTCAGAGAACGAAATACCTGCGGCGGAATCTTGGTCTTTCGCGAAAACGGCGCGCAACATTCTCAATGATGAACCCAAACATTCGAAAAGATAAGTCGGAAGAGAGGCAAAGATAAACGCGTGAGAGCGAGCGCGTGCCCTCGGAAGCCTGTTCTCGACGAAAGAGAAGTCTGCCCTGTCACTGAGTGAGTGAACGGTGAACTTCCGGAAGTTGTGGGAGCTCATGGTCCCCCAGACAATGTTCATCCGGCATCGAAGGAATATTTCAGCAGGTAAAATCTGTAGCTGTAATCGGCATCGAATTACTGAGAGGAATTCCGCCGATCGGAAGTTTTCTGCTCGTGTGGCTCGGTTTGCCATTCCTTTCGCTCGAATCGGAGACCACGATACCGTGCACGAGTTTTCACGGCTCCCGTTGTCCTGGCAACTAGGGATCAACAGCTGACGAGACTCGGACCGGGTCTGTAGTTCCGGAAAACATCTCCGAAATGACACATGCACAGTGACGCATGAGATGTTCGCTTACGACGTCGGTGGCATCGTCGGCGAGGGCGCTCACGGAGTTGTGGTACGAGCCACGAGCAACTCGACCGGCGAGACGGTTGCCCTGAAGAAGATCATCCTCAAGCGTCGTCCCACTGAACCATTTCCGATCGACGCGTTCCGGGAAGTGAAGAGCTTGCAGTATCTTTGTCACGAGAACATAATCCGACTGATCGAGGTTTTTCCACATGGACCGAGCGTGGTGCTCGTCCTGGAATACGTGCCCCACAACCTTTCGGCACTGATATACCATTCGGAGAAGAAGCTCCCGATATCCCACATAAAAACGTATCTCATCCAACTTCTCAAAGGACTCGGCTACTGCCACATCAACGGGTTGATGCACCGAGACATAAAACCCGCGAATCTCCTCATAGACATGGAAGGCACGCTCAAGATCGCCGACTTTGGTCAAGCGTGTCTCATCGTGGAGAACCGTCGCTACGAGCACCAGGTTGCCACGCGCTGGTATCGCGCACCGGAATTGTTGTACGGCTCTCAGCTCTACGACGAAGGCGTTGATCTTTGGGCGGTGGGGTGTGTTTTTGCGGAAATGCTCAACTGTTTCCCGTTGTTCCGTAGCGAGAACGACATCGAACAACTCGGCGTGGTCCTGAGCGCGCTAGGAGCACCAACCGAACAGAATTGGCCCGGTCACACAAGACTGCCAGACTATAACAAAATTCATTTTCCTGCTAACGATGGACTGTCTTGGGAACAACTCCTTCCCGACGTGCTCCCCGAAGCCAGAGATCTCGCCTCCATGTGGCTCAGATACGACTCAAGCCAGAGACTCCGTTGTCATAAGGCTCTCGAGCACGATTTGTTCCTCAGCGAGCCACTGCCAGCCTCGAAGAAAGACGTTCTCAAGCCGTCACCGATTCTCGATTGGCAGCCGCTCAGCATCTTGCCGGACGAAGAGAAAATCGACAAAATCATCCAGATCTCAGAGGCTGATGGCGGACGAGTAGAATAATGTTCGTCCCCAGGCCGTGGGGCTCGGGATGTTCTATTTGCGCCATGCTTGATCACTGTTAATAAATACAGAATCATTCCAGACGGAAATGAAACGGGAGCATTATTTCCGGGCCCGCTTTGGCACGCTGGACTTCGCAGGGCATTCCGAATCTGCTAGTCTCGTAAGGGTTCACCTGAACATGCTCAGCGTATGCTCCTTATTCTTCACGCTGTCCTTTCCGCCGAATCATCGTTCCGGGTGAACATTATTCCGGGGAGGTGAGACAGAGCAAGAAAGGAAAACCACTGAGGGTTGTGACGGTAAACTGACACCGACATTAACGCCCCTCCTGAGAAGCACCAAGCCTCTCGCGCCTGTGGTTTCCAATCGAACATCATCCAAGCAGCTCATTTCCACCTTAGCAGTCCAGCCGGTGAACGCACAGTTTGAGTGAGAACCCACGAGTTGCTACTGAAACACTCCGGGCATTGTCTGCTCGCTCTAATGTCTTCCGTTCGCCGGAAAAGAAATGTTTCGAAACTTGCGGTTTCTATGTAGAAGCTACGCCCCCGCTAGTCTCAGCACCTCCTCCGATAGCACGAGCGTTGATCGTCCGGAGTTCCGAAGCATCGCACTGCTGAGTTCCACTTTACGTTCCTGTCGAAGATTCAGTCTTCAGTCATGAGTTCTCCTCAAGCAGTTCCCGGCTTGCGATTGTGCTCCCAGGTTCTCTTCGGGCTTACTGTGGCGGCTCTGGTTTTAGTGGCGGTCTCTGTGATTTACGCTGTCGTTTTCGGCTTCCCTGCTACTGTGCGATGAACGAGTTCATGCTTGAATTGCCAGGCTTTTGGAATCCCCCATCGGTGCGATCTTCGAACTTGCATGTCGCAAACTCTAAGAGTCGAGGTCTGAGTGAGTGAAGAATCCAGTGAAGCACGGAGAGGATGGTCGTCGATGCAGAGGAGCAGCTCAGTGATTGTGAGAGCGCAGATTCCTTCCAAACATGCGGAGACGGTGATTCGCTTACTGAATTGGTGAACAGGGACGACTTTTGGACCCCTGTGAAAATATTGCGACTCCCGATACCGCAAGCGCCGTATATCGAAGAGCTGAGACAGGCTCAGATCAGACTCTCCGAGAGATCGAGCAAGAGGAACGCATCCGAGTCGGGCAGGAGAAGCACTCCTTATCCCCGGGTGTCGAGATATACGGGTCGTGCCAAGGGTTCCCCTGCAGCAGAGCTCCCGGGTCTCGCTACAGGGCCGAAGTTCAAGCCCTTAGTGCAGATCTCCACATGGCATGAGAGCCGGAGCACCGCCGTCGCCCCGAGACCCATGCCGGACTTCAGAGGGAATCGTCTGAGCGTGCAGAACGCAATCGATACCGCTTCGAAGCTACGGATTCTCAGATGGATTCCCACCCTGCAAGCACAGTACTGCACTCGTCACCAGACAGCTTCTACAGAGAGTTTCGGTTAGTCGAATTTAGCCACCGTGGCACTCCTGCGACATTTGAGTTCAGATGTCAAAAGTTATGTGACAATCCAGGGTCTATGAATCCATCCTTTGATTTCCGGCTAAATTACGCGGGTATATGAGCCGTTTGAGAATATTCCGCATCGGGGGAGGAGCGAAGCTGAATCGCGGAAGGTTCCCTTGCGTCGATGGTCGTGCATCTTGCTGAGGGCTCAGATCAGAGGCTCCTACAATATCAGAATACCGCTCGTCAGCCGGCGGCTCGACATGAGCTCCCTAGGGCTTTATTGGAGTGCTAAGCATGTGCGCAACTGCCTCTCACCCAACATGGCGGAGCCCCGATCGGATCCGAGGAGAAGAAAACAACAACCAATCGTGTGTGTTGGTGTTTATGGAGAAGTTTATCTATGAGTCAGATTAGCCTGGTCCCTCGCCGATCATGTGTTCCTTATCATGACAGTCAGGATCAATGAATAGGAGGAGCCGATAAGCATGGATTCCAACGTGCAAGGTGAGCCGGACGCTTGAGCTACATCTGACGTCGCCGGAGTGCTGAGCACCGAGTCCACGCCCGATGGTCAGTGACAGCCCGATGAAGGCACGATCACGAATGGAAGTGTTTTACCGCTTCCCGGACCAGAGCTGTGGAAGAATAAGGGTGGACTCGCTCCTGATCGAGGGAGACACCTCGTTACTGTGAAACACCGCTTGCTGTCGTATCTCGAAGTTCCAGAGTAGTGAGTGGCAAGTTGACCAAAGGTAGTTAGCTGGGGAACGGAAACCCAGAACAAATGTCTCCGTCGAATTATACCCGATTCTGGCTGTGCACTCCACCACATCGCTGCTCGAGAGTTTTTGTGGCGGTCTGGATATCCGGTCGATCGTCGGAGGCACACCTGTTGCATGCGTGATTCTCGGCTGGGTCGATGGAGGTTCTGTTTAACCCAACGCCGGTATCTGAGCGATTCGGCCCGATCGCTCTCAGCGGGGTCAAGTTGCTTCGGAAAAGTTTTCGGTCGGAGACGACAAATCAAAAATATACTGTTCCGAGGGAGCTGTGCGAGTTTCGAACGAGGCGCTGACGCTCACGATGAATCGCGATTTTCACTACAGCTGTGTCTGAAGGATTTTTTTACCCACAGATGAGCGGGAGGACGTTCAGAAAAAGGCTTTCGCCAAATGGATCAATCAGAGGCTACTCCAAGGAGGACACGAACCCATCAGAGATCTATTTTTGGTAACTATAGGTTCAATGTATCCAAAATCTCAGCTCTGGGAAAATCTGCACTCACAAGCTAGTTTCGAATCTCGATCACGTTTTTTTACCGATCCACCTCCTCGATATAGGACTTGCGGGACGGCACAAAGCTCCTCCTACTGCTCGAGGTTCTATGCAGTCGTACACTTCCGAGGGAAAAAGGGCGGCTCCGTGTACATCACATGAACAATGTCACCCGAGCTCTGCAAGTCCTGGGTTCACAGAACGTAAAACTCGTCAATATATCAACGAACGATATCGTCGACGGGAACGTCAAGCTGACGCTCGGCTTAATATGGAGCATCATTCTCCACTGGCAAGCCCGAGAAGTTCTGCAAGCCAATCGAGTGAGTTCAGTCTTGTGATGGCAACAGTTTCCGAACAGCAGCTTCGGGATCGATTACCGATCGGGATCCCTCATGGAACGGATTCCTCTTTTCCAGTCCACGGGAGCTCATACTTCTTTAGAGAGAACACTCCTTGCATGGTGTCAAGAAGTTTGCGCGAACTATACGCAATATGTGAACATCTCGAACTTCACGACATCGTGGCAAGACGGTTGGGCTTTCAACGCAGTCCTTCACTATCACAAACCGGAGATGTTCAACTTCGAAAACCTCGCTAATCTTGACGACGAAGAGCGGCTGGAACATGCTTTCGAGGTGACCGACTTTGTTTTGCCGCAGCTGGGCATCTATATCTGGCGACGAGCATCTTTCGCAGAAAATTCCCCGCTGGCGCTAATGAGGAGCAACGTATCAATTGAAATTTGATCTGGTCGACAGGTCGCGCATACTTCCTTCGGCATCGATAAACTGTTGGATCCTGAGGACATGGCTGTACCGGACCGGAAATCTGTGCTCATGTACACCATGTGTTTATACCAAAGGCTGCATAATTTGGCTCCGGCAGGGGTGAGTACCCACGGATAATTTGGACTCGGGGTGAGGATCCATCGCGCATGGGAACTTCGTGAGTGAATTTGGGCCACTGATTGAGCGCAGACTGATGACGTCGGATCGTCAGAATCAACATTCGATTTTTCCATCGAATTATTGGATCACGGATCATGATTTCTCTCTTCATCCTCTTGATTGAAAAAGTAATTACTCGCAGATAGTATTTTCGGAATTCAGCACGGCTCCCAGGAGCTCTTCTCTTCCCGGCCTCTCCCGCTAGACTTCTATCGGTTTCGGCGAGCCGGACGATCTCATTTTGTTTGGAAATGAGCCTATCCGGTGATGCGCTCTCGAATTCGAATAATCCTGAGTAGGATGGTTCTCGATTCTTTCCCAGCAGGAATCCAGGAATGTACGACCCCCAGGTCGGAGTCAAATCCGCGGAGTTCCCGTGGATTAGAGCTCGATCTTTTGATCATGAGCCATTTCTGATTCGACGCCACGTAAAACCGCCGGCACCGGTGATGGTTGCTCGAATGTTCTTGCTGAGCTTTCCACGCTCGTGCGCTTAGTCTCTCCTCCGACCCATCTACTCCTAAGGGGCCCGGCGCGCTTTCACATCGACGGCGCCGAACGTAGCCCGTGGAAACGGTGAAGCCTGTAAACAACGAGAGACCGCTCTCGTGTTGTATCAAATTAGAGCTGAGAGTATAAGACAGCGTTGGACAACAGCCGGCTCAAGATCACACATCGAATAATAAGAGCGGACGATTGGCGAATCCCGCTCGATCATTTTTCAAGTGCAGCCTCGTTCTCCGAAAAGGAAAGCCCGCAGTGTAGGTTCTCCACCGGAAACGGTGACGCTGGAGTAATGGCGCCCTGGAAAAGAGTTTCCCGACCCCTCAGATAAATTATCCAGTGGCCGCAGCATGCTTCAGAAGGATACGATCGTCGTGGTTTCCGAAGCCGAGAATCGATGACGAGTACGCGACCTGTCGCTGACGCGACTGCGAACTTCATCAACAAGTTGTTGCGGCTCCTTTGTAATCACGCTCACTCGGTCTATTTGTCTGTCTGTCAAACGGCCCGTCCGTCCGTCCGTCGGGTCGCCGCTTAGTCGGTGAGTAGACTGTGCGGACCGGCGTTGTGGGTACGGCTATGCGGTGGAGAGACACGCCGTGATGAGAAAGAACACGAAACTCGGCGTGAAGAAATCTGTTCGAACCGTGCGCTTGGAATCAGAGGTCAAAACTCGAAGAGCGAGCTCTGGGTGTGGCAGGACTGTGTGATGCATCGTTCCAGGGAGTTTCGGGGAATCTCCTGATCGTTCTTCGTGGGTCGATTGTGAGTAGTCTCCTTTCCCGTGCCGTGTGAGACGTAGGAGCGAACGGTGAATGGATCGAATCGAATGTCGATCTCTCGAAAATCACAAGTTTGTCTCCGCTTCCATGTGTTCGTCCGCGCAAACCTCCGAAGCGTCAAATAGTTCTCGGTCACGAACGCTGAGGCTTGACGAGCGGTCGCTTTGTTTGCTTGTGCTTTGAGCATCGTCCGATCAATCAATTCAATTGCGAAGAAACCGCGGACTGTCATCGATACTCACGGCCCCAAACACTCGATCGGAGTGTTTCTATACTTTGACAACAAAGCTGCCTAGAGCTGCCTCTCGCAGTACGATAGTGAGAGACAGTCTGCTGGATTCGACTGAAACCCGAATGTTTGCTCAGCGCGAGTGAACTTTCGCGGTCTAACCATGAATGGAGAATTACTCATAAGGCCTATAGAGTAACGGAAAGCCCCTCTCAGCTTGACGAATAGTTCGCGGAGTCAGAGTCGTCTTCGAGGACGTGAAACAGCAATCACGAGGACGGGGTATTTCTTTCTGGCGTGGCTACTTTGACGCCGACCGAGGTCGTGGGGAAACGGAAAAGTTTTCCGTTTCTAGATCTGTGAAGCTCTTCCCTCGCTTAGTTTGATCGCTGCTTGGAATTCGGCGGACTTTTCGGGATCTGTTCCACAAAAATTGAATTACAGATAATTGAACATTTAAAAAGCTCTCTCTGCAGGCGAGTGCGGAAAAAATGGCCACACTGGAGAAATTCAGATCGATGCTCGAAGAGGCTTTAGCGCGTCTCATCGGCGCTGAAGCAAGACTCGAGGAAGCGCAATCACCTTCACTGGAAGACGATGTCGACAGTGTCAAACAGATGTATTACGACCACGAGGTAAGTCTTCCTCCTCAATCGGATACCTACAAGTCATTCTTCTCTTGTCGCCTACACTCCTGTGTCGTTATTTATCCGGCCGACCGAGCGAGTCTCCGACGGTCTGTTTCCCCTCGATAGGCTTTCATGCAAGAAATGAGCAACCAGCAGGATAGCACAGTGGAGATCCTGCAGCGAGCCAAGGCATTCCTGAAATCCCCTCAAGCCGCCCTCAAAGAGGAGGAAGCAAACGATCTCAAGGCGGAGATAAACGTCATCAACGATAAGCTGAATAGCGTACGAGAGCAGATCACGAGCCGCCAGACCATGCTGTACAAAGTCCTCATGCAACTTCAACAACAAGGGCTGAAACAGCTCCGGGATTGGTTGACTCAACACGAAGACACTCTGAGCACCATCGCACAGCCCGGGCCCGACTACGCCACAACAGTGCAGCAGATCGACATCCTCAGGAAATTGCAAACAGAAATCGAGGAACAGCAGGACTTGGTAAACTCGCTGACTGAGATGATCATAAACGAAGACGACCCGGATTTCGCAGATCTCGAGGATCAGCTTTCAGCGACCGGCGAGAGGTTCGTTCGAACATCATCAAATATAATTTATTTGTATCCCCATATGAGCATTCCGAAAACTAAACGATAATCCGCAGGTATCTGATGTTCACCCAACTGGTCGAGAGCAGCGGAGTGAAACTGCATCAGATGCACGCTGTTCTCAATCTGATGATCTTCGAGGAGGAGTTCTTCTCAAAATTCTTCCAGGAGAAGGACAAGATCCTCTCTGACCTGGAGGACACACAGAACGAGGCCGAAGCTATCAGCGGACTTCAGCAAATCGCGGAATGTCTGAATTCGGAAAATTCTCGACTGACTCAACTGTGCCGGCAGCTCCAGCTGACGGTCGAAAAACAAGACAAGGGATGCGCCGCGCTTGTGGAGTTGACAAGAAAGTGAGTGGGCGCACGATTCGACTCTCTGACGACATCGACCGATGGGGGTAAACCTCATCGATTTCGAATAATCCGAAAACATGGAAAAACAACTGGGACGTGTCCGATCCGTTTGTTTCCTTCTAGATGTGACGCGATCGTCACTCGTTGGGATGCTCTGATCGAGCGTGTTGACCATTTGGCTAAAGAAGTGGCCTCACGGAACAAAGACAAAAATTTGCTATGGCTCAGGAAATTACAGCTGTACAAGCTGAAGAAAGAGGTTGTCCGAGATGTCAAGGTGAGCTCTTGGAGAAGCATAATGATTAATTCAATCAATCTGAGTTTTCCCGCCCTTCCGGGACCGTGCGATCAGAGTCCGTATCATCGACCGTGCCACTCAGTGAGCACGGAGTCAGAAAAATTGTTGAATTCCTCAGGTCGAGGCTGGTGAACCAAGTGACGTGAAGAAACGCAAGGTCGACTACAAGCTCTCTCGCAAGAGCTCATTCTCCGAACTCACCAAAGAAGTCTCATCGGCATTCCGGGTGATAAATCGTCTGGAGACGCTGGTGGGAATTACGGAAGAAGGAGCCAAGGTCGGTCATTTCTGGGAAGCCATGGGTGCCGAAGAGCAGCTCCGTAAGCTCAAGGAAGCCGAGAAGATTGTGAAAAACGCTCGTCTGGAAATGACGGTCAACGAAGCCAGACTCGCGCTCGAACAACATCTCGAAGGCCAAGGTAAGGTGGATCCAAGAGAGTGCCTTTCCGCGCTATTCGGAAATGCGTGCCGAAGCTCGGGGTTGATCAATTATTATTGAGATGTCTGGGTCGTTCGGATCTGATGCCTCAAATCGCTATCTTGAAGTGGATCAAAAAATTCCAGTTGAGAGTGAAAGTAGCGACGCGCTCAGGAAAAAATCTGACGAATTGGAACGGCGGTGGTTGGCGGTGAAGAGCGTTCTGAAATCTCACGGAGAACGCGCGGAGGCTCAAGTCGAAGTGGAGAAGCTACGCGAGGGCATCGATTCCTTGGTGAAGGATATTGATTCCAAGCGCCGCTTCATCGACGAATGTGATAATCTAGTTGTGGATGACGATACCGATGCGAGGAGCCGGGACGAAAGCAACATCAAGCGTCAACTTCAATCTTGCTCGGTGAGTGGAATAATCGATCGCTCCGAAGATCCAATCCATCGTTCACAAAATCGAGCCATTGGCGATCGATCGGACCTTATCTATGACTCGTGTATTCCTCCAGCCCGAGGTTCTCTCTTCCATGACTACACATAATATTGACACACCAATCTCGGCTTGTAGAATCGATTGTCAACTGCGAACAAGCAGAAGGAACACGTTCAGCTATTGGCACGCCGCGCCTCTGAGCTCCAGGATCGTCTGCCGTCATTGGCGAATCATCCGGTCCTCAAGCAGTTCCTCGAAATTGTCCAAGAATGGCACGATACGCACCTGGAGTTGGAGGAGCTTGAGAGACAGCTTCAATCGTCCCTGACGTCAGGCCCGCCGCCGAAGCTGGTGAAAAGTGTATCGGTCCTGGAAAACTGGATCAACAACGTGGATCGAACCCTCCTCGGAGACTCGGTCGCCCTGACGTCACTGGACGTCATGGAGGAACAGATCAAGAAATACACGGATATCCAGGAATCGGTCAACAAAGAGGAGGGCACCCTCCACGATTTGAACAATACCGCCGAAGATCTCTTACGCGCCGAACAGCAGCAACCATGGGCAGACTCGTTCGAGCGCCAGCTCTCGAAGATGAACAAATGCTGGCACAACGTCAGCAACACGCTAGCCGAACGTATTCGGACCCTGACCAAACAGATCGACATGTTGCGCTTATTTCTCGATGAAGTTGCTTCCATCAACGCCTGGATGGACTGCGTCGGAGAGTTCGTTGAGGACCGCGATAAGCGATGGAGTATGATCGACCTCGACCAGCTGGAGGCGCTCCTAGACAAAGCCCAGACCCTCCGGAGCGACATGGCCGGACTCCAACCAAATGTGGACAACATCAACTACATTGCCGAGGAGATGATGAAGCAAGCCGAGCCGCAGTACGCGGCAGAGCTGCGGAAATCCGTCGTAGCCTTCAACCAACGGTGGGATAAACTTTCGGCGGACACCGCGAGCAACACAAACGATCTCAAAGATGCCATCCATACAAGCAATTCTCTCACCGAGGAAGTGAGGAATCTGAATCGATGGATTGGAGACTTCGAAAAGGTCAGTATCTCGAGTTTTCGGTCAATCCTTGTCGTCGAGCGATAACAAATCGGCCCAAGATCAGACGGAGCCCGGAGAAACCCCGCTTGGAGAGATCGTGATATTTTTCCTCATGTTCAGGAGACTTTTCTGACGACACCGATGGAGCTGGGCGTCGACGTGCAAGCCAGACTCAAATACCTGCAAGGGCAACGGGAAAAGAAGAAGAATAAAGAGAAGGCTCTCGAGAAGGTCGAGCGTCAATACAAACAGATGGTGGAAGCGAATAGGGTGGAAAACGTGGAAGATCTCAAAGAAGACTTAGACTTCGTTAAGGTTACGTGGAAGGAGCTCGACGCCAGAATCGACGCCACAGAGGAGGGTCTGAGAGGAGCTCTACCCAAGTTAGCGCAGTTCAAAAGTAGGTCCGCCGATCAAGCGGCAATACGTCGAATTCCGGCCGGCCTTCCGTTGATATATATACCTAGACCGTTGGTCGAGCGCCCGACGTTTACGATTCCTATCAGGAGGATTCCGAAACAATCTGACAGCCGAAAATAAAATGTGTCTACCTTCAAGATTTAATCGTTATGGAAACGGAATGGCTGAACAAACTTGAGAAGCAGATGAAGAAATCCCCGCAGAGTGCCGTAGATGCCGAAGAGGCGGCTGGTCTCCTGGATGTGAGTCTTTGATAGATCGTGAATGAGATTCTCATCCGGACAGAATCACTCCGATGACTGATTCGTTCTTTTCGTTCTCCCACCAGGATCTGGAGCTCTTCATGAAAAGTGGAAAACCCGAACGCATCCGAGAGATTCGTCATATCCGAGATGAGCTCCTCACCTTGAGAGTGATGACGGAATATGTGACGACGGAGGCTGATCGTGTGCTCGGCAGAAGCGCCGAGCTGTGCAAGCACGCGAACGATGGCATTGAATTCCTGGAGCGATGGATCAAAGAAGCGCAGGAGACCGACGAGAAGATCCTCATGCTGAAAAACAGTATCGCGAAGAGCGAGGAAACCCTCAAGAAAGATATTCCGAAAGGGAAAATGGAGCACGAGTGGGAGGAAATGTCGAGAGCGAAAGAAGACATCGACATGCTACTCAATCGATCCCAGGAATACACCAAAGACGGTCGAGTCGACGCCGGCAAGAGAATCGCCGAACGACTTGAGATCTTCGCTAAGAAGCATGCAGCCATCGTGAAGAAACTGCGTGCTGGCTTAATCCCGGCAGATTTCGAGGACAATCTGACCAAAACCGAGGCTTCGCTGAACACCGTCGAAGCCTCCGCGAAACTTCTGGGTTTGAGCTCATACAAGCCGCTTGATATTCAGGCAGAGCAGCAGAAGTGCCTGGAAATCTACACTGTTCTCAGCGGGATGAAACCAGACATGGAAGCAACGATAAAAAACGGACGAACCTACGCAGTGTACTACGAGAACCCGTCAGAAGTAAATCGACGCTTGGATGAGGTCAAAGGGAGGTTCAACGTTGCGGTGGAGAACGTTGCCTCTGCGAACACCATTCTTGAGGAAGCCGTGGAGCTCTCCAAGAACGTCGAATCGTTGTACAGCGCGTTGGCGCCCTGGCTGGACACAGTGAGGACGGATCTGTTCGAAACCGAGTACATCGAGGTGAGTTCGCATCCAAGTCATTTTCTGCCGCGCACATGAGGATTTTATCGGCGAAATCGTCGAGCAACCCTTCAATTATCCGCAGCAAATTCAAACGGAGCTCGCGCCGCGGAAAAACATGTTCTTGAAATTATTCGAGAGCGCAGACCGTCTCAACGCTTTATCGAAAGCAGACCTCGGACTTCTCAAGCAAGTTATCCAGCCCGTCAAAGACAAGTTCCTACAGGTTGAGAGGATGTTCGCTCCGGTGAGTGTTTTTTTTCTGTCGACGATCTCCCGCTGGCGGTTCGCCGAAATCCCGGAAGGGGGGCTGTGTTCGGAGAATCGCATCGGCTGCGCTGATGTCAACCTCGTTCCGCAGGAAAAGCGACCGGAAGTGAGAATAATGCTGGATAGCTTCAACACTCGATGCACGAGAGTGAAAACCTGGCTCGAAGGAGCAGAACTTTATTTTGAGGCCAAAGAAGAGTATACAGCATCGCCTGTCGGCAAAAAAAGACTCCAAAGTCTGCTGACGGAAATCAGCGATTACAATGAGGTTGTGAGAAAGCTCCGTGAAGAAGCT
This sequence comes from Galendromus occidentalis, assembly GCF_000255335.2. Taxonomy (NCBI): domain Eukaryota; kingdom Metazoa; phylum Arthropoda; class Arachnida; order Mesostigmata; family Phytoseiidae; genus Galendromus; species Galendromus occidentalis. Next base: position 292,929 of record NW_003804429.1, read on the forward strand.
AAGCAGCTCATGGAGGCTGATGAGCGATATTCCCTCATTGTCCAACCCCAGACGTTGAAATTGAGCGAGCGGTGGAATGCCATTGTGGACAAGCTACAGGAAAAAGCGGGCAACCCCGATAGCTTGATCGTGGAGCTCAACGCGTTCCTCGAGCGAATGGAGGCTATCGAGAGGAGGGTCAATGAGTTCTGTCTCATTCAGACTGAAACGGATGTGCTCGAGGAATGCGCCAATCTCTCCCAAGTAAGTTGAGCTCTTCTTCGTCTTCTCGATGACCAGCTGCAGTTTGGAATGCTCGTAATCGTCCGGAGCTGGACATCCGGTCGGGCTCAGATCAAATTGACTCGTATCGGATTTATTCGAGTCCTGCTTGCAGAATCTTGCCGAAGAATCGAAGGTCTTGAACGCTGCCGTCGAAGATCTGGATAGACGAGTGGAAACCACGGCTGTTTTCCAAGACGAATGGCCGCAGGTTTGTGAGCGATGGACCAGGTGTAAGAAACAAATCGAATCCACTCAGAAGAGAATATCAACGGCCCAGGAAAAATGGAAAGATTTCGACGCGGATGTGAGTCGGGAAGAGGACGATGTGAGAGGTTTAGCCGGACAGCTAGAGCAAGCTTTAATGAACTTGAAGAACGGTGTAAAAGACGTAAGTTGGTCGCCAGAACGTCCTCTCTCTCGAAATTTTTTCCCCGTCTTCTTCTCCTCTCTAATTGTTCTTCTCTACTGAGACTTCCGTATGACCGCAGTCGGTCTAATGTAGATTGCCGGACTGAAGCGTGCATTCCTCTGCAGAATACGTTGGAGATCGCCGCGTCGGTTGGCGAGAGTATCAACGCCGTCAAGAAAAAAGCACAGGAACTCCAAGATCTCGGAATCCCGTCTTCAACCATCCGTAAAAGGCTGCACGATCTGACTCAGGTCTGGGTCGACGCCCAGAAACAGATTGTGGAGTTGAAAAATCTGCGAAGAATATCGTCGTCACATACGGACATTCGTTCCGTTCGAGAAGAGGACACCGGGAAGTACTCGACACCTCGACGATTGGACAGCGCCTACAGCTCACCTACGTCTACCCTCCCTGAATACCTCGAGAAGGTGTCGTCCCTGCGGTACACGTTGACCTCTTTCCAGAGAATGTTGGGAGATGAAAACTTCTCCGAGTTCGGCCAGGCCCAGAAGGAGCTGCTCCAGACCATCAAAGAGTCAATCGAATCTTTGAGGAGTCCGATCGACCAAGTAAAACTCGAGCACAAAACAGTGCACGCGTCCAACGCGCAGGAAACGTCGGAGTTGAACGAAGCTGTCGATGCCCTCTCGGAGCAATGGAGCAAATTGAAGACTTCGTTCACGAGCGTCAACGATCGCTGGGTAAAGAGCAAGGAGCTCTGGCAGAGTTTCAACTCATTCTACAAGGCTTTCACGCATTGGCTGGATTCGATGGAGACCCACATGCGAGAGTCGACCGAGAAAGGCGAGCTCCAGCTCGCACTCCTCAAAAAACGCGTCCCGGTGAGCGAACGTCCAGCAGGACCAGCGATGAAGACGGAGCGAATCTTCTTCAGAGTCGATGGTGACGGTCCGAGCTTACGATTGATTCTCTCTTTCCAGGACTACGAGTCGCAAGCGGCCGAGCATCTCCCGATCTACGATCGTACGAAGCATATCGGACGCAGTCTCCTCACTCAATGTGGGACTTCGGATGTATCGTCGCTAGCTTCGAAGCTGGATTCGATAGAGAAGCGATGGAAAAGCCTCCTCCTAGAACTCCAAAAGAGTAAAACGAGCGAGAAAAAATCGAGAACGGGTGAACAGCTGCGAGACGACATGCTACAACTTCGCGCCTGGTTCATGGAAGCCGAGACCCTTCTCACGATAAACCCCCCGCCCAAAAATATACAGGAAGGATTCGAGAAAGTGAGTACCTCGTTCAATTCGGTTTTCGATGGAGGAATCCCGGGGAAAAAAATAATGATTCCTCGTGGAGCAGGTCATTCAATGTTTTTTCATTCCCGCCCTGTTAGCTGGAGAACGTCAAACGTTGCGAAAACGAAATGGTCTCCAAGAGAACGTGCTTCTTCAGCGTGTTGCTGAGCTCAGCACCTCAGAAAATCGACATCGATTCTCTGGGCGACAAATTCTCGAATCTGTGTCTACAACTCACCGATTTCAGGTCAGTTTCCGATGCATTGCACTCTTTCAGGGTTTTTCTCTGTCCCTATTTCTTCTGCATTGTTTGATCGGGGAGATCGTTTACCAGGGGTCGAGCGAGCAATCAGTCCGCAGTAATCAATTGTATCAAACACGGAATAATGACTTGAGAGGGGGTCGATCTTCCTCGGGACGAAGAGTTCTGTCAGAGTCGATGGGGAGAAATCCGTGGGAGAAACTCATCACCAGAAGTTGCTCCCTATGACAGTTCGATCAACTCCCTCGATTATTATAAATTGGGTAGTCCCTCTGAAACGTGACAACAATTCCGTCCGCAGAATTTATTAGACGATTGCAATGAACATGGGTTTTCGACATACATACATATCTTACACAGTTTACAATATGGATTCGTTCATTAATGTGAAGAAGTGGAGAGGGTGTTGATTTGGAGAGGTCCCGCATTCATGATCCAATTCTTTCAATATCAGGGAAAAACTGGAGGACTATTTGCGACGGTTGGATGTGCTCATGGGAGACATCCGAAAACAAGACAATAAACTGAACGCATCGCTCCTGGTTGCCGAATCCCTAGTCGCCCGGAACCTTCTGAGTCGTTCGAACTCGTTCATTTGCCGAGACTTTCCGAGGCGCGGGCAGGAGTCTGGCCGGATGTCATTGAGGACGCCACGGACATCAACGCCAAAGGGTTGGAGGGGCTTGACGGGGTCTGCGCGGGGCTCGTCGAGTTCTCCGAAGACGGAACTCGCGACGTCCTCGCCGAGCAAGGCCGACTCGCCGACCGCGCACGGTGGCGCAGAGAGCCTGAACGAACGCGTGATGGTTGAACATTCTCGCACGATGCGCCAACTTCAGAAGAAGGTCCAGCAGCTGGAAAAAGTAAGGGTCCGGAGTCTGGGTCGGGAATACCGTCGGTCGCGATGAAGATGCATGAAGATCCAAGGTACTCACCTTTCGGGGGTGTTTTGTTCTCTTTAGGTGTTCCCTTTGCTTCCCGAGTGCAAGACTGAGTTCGGCCGATGTGCCTCGACGTGGAGGAAACTGTGTGCCTACGCTGCCAGGTGTGGCCCTCCCCTCGCCTTGCTCGTCGTTCCGCAACTCCACAACCTCCACGGTACGAGTTATCTTCGGAAATTAAATTTACTTCAGTCGAAAGGAACGAACTCTCCTCTCCAACGGATTTTCCCGAGTCCACCTGTTGTTTCTCGAGAGTGAGACGACGATCAAGGTCGCTCCCGAGTCCCCCATGGAGTCTGGCAAGGGAGCGGACAGACTTCCGCGGAACCCTGCATGAAAATCCCGCAAGTCTGGAAGTGCAATCTGACGTCCCGGAAGGCTTTCTGCCATTCCCAAACTAGATTTCCCAAGGTCTCGGCAGCGTGCCTGAAAGGTTTTAGAATGCTCCCACTACGCCGGGGAACTTTTCCCGAGGAGGAAGCTCTTGAAAGGAATTTCAAATGTGAAACTGCATCCAGGTGACGTACTGCCGCAAATTGAAGGGAGCATGGGTATGAGTGAGTTGTCCGACGGTGTCCTGGAAATCGAGTCGTGGGTCGCTCGAGGGAAGTCGACGCTCGAGGGAGTGGTTGTCGACTACGGCGTGGAAGAGAGTGTCCAGCAGGCTCTGGAAACGTACAAGGTGAGTTCATTGCTCCTGACAGCTCCTAGCTAGGTAGTCAGCACGTTCCCCACATTCAGAGAATCGGTGAGACCGCGGACATAGCGGTCTGCGATTCGGAGCCGAATCGATCTTCCTACACTGTCACTTTCGCAACTGAATCTTTCGGAAGAGCCGATGGATTGACACGTGGTGAAGACCCCTTGTATGGACGTTCGCCGAGTTGGAATATTGACCAGTCTCAAGCCGTAAGCTCGCACGTCACTCCGTTGCATTTTATGTCCGTTTTTTTTCTTCTCTTTTCCCTTTGGCCTCCCTCGCGGTCCATTCATATCTTGATCCCATGTTCCTCCGACGAGGAGTCGTTGATCCTCCACGCGTGAGGATTCCCTCGAAGCTGCACCATATTAAGCTTCCTCGGGAGGAGTGCCCATTCGATTTATATGTCTCGGGGGCGAAGCATTCCGATCATTCGATATTCCAATGCTCGTTGTGATTTCGTTTCTAGGGCGCGAGGAGTTGGGACTCTGAGAATGTTTTTGTTCCCCTGGCGCTTCGATAGCTAATTGAGGCCTTGCGGCGGGGAACACAAAGGCTCCCGTGCCTCTGCTCTCGCGCTCATCACCCGCTCCGATACTGACTGGAAGCCAACAACTCGCGTAGATTGTTCTTGCCTCTTCTATCGTGGTCTCTGAAAGGCCGTATCTTTGATTTTGTGACCCAACCTCGCCCTCTTGCATTGTTGGAGGCTGTTCGGCGAAGCTGGGATAATGACTTTGTGCAAACGAGAAAAAGAAGACTAGCGAGGCATTGGCTCGACGTGCTTATTAGCAGCGAGTCTCGAACCGGTCCGGATCTATCAACTAGTAAGCGCAGCATCGTACTGCAGAGCGAGGAAAGCCATTCTGCTCCGTCCTCTCGACCCTGGTTTCTGTACGTGGAGTATATTTGTCCAGCCAACTTGGGACAGGTAACGGACCAACTTGGCTGTCGGCCATGGATTACTTCGCTACACTGCACCGTTTAATTGGCTACCACTCCCAAGTTCGAGTCGTCGATGGCTTGCGAAAGCTGCAAGCAAACGGAGACCCGCTGGCGGAGTTCAGGAAGATCACGCAATCAGCGCTTTTGTATCGCTCCCTCAGATACGATGGTATTGTCGGAAAACAATGGCGAGACACATTGTTTCTCGACGGACGAAATTCTCCGCGAGTATAATATCGACGAGCGAGTCGCAAGTATTTTCAAGATACTGCGTTTAGTGCGTCTGTCGTCGTCCCGAGCACATCGAGCCGTAGGACCAGGAACAGTGGGAACAGTCGGGTTATAATATAGGGTATGTGTAGTAGACGCCGCCTCGTCACAAGGCGGCTATAACCGAGATCAGAGGAGAGGTGGTTGCGAGACTGAGTTTCCGAGCAGGGAGCGAGGCTCCCGCAGCTGTTCTAATGTTTGAAGTTCACGGAGAGCTCATCGTTTCGCGCGCTCAATTATGCGAGGCTGGAATGAAGACGAGTCTTATTTTAGACTCGGTTATTTTGGTCTAGAGAGCCTTCGCCGTAGATACCGCTCCGACCGTGTTGGCTGGATGGAAATTCCCCGAGGCACGGCTTGCCCGAGCTTCTGAGATTGCAATTTTTGAGCCTGTTCGAGTCTGGATTGAGGAGAATAATCCCTCCCTCTGTCTCTCGCAGATCTCAGGGAATCGGGTTCCTCGTCGGAGGGGAAAGGGGTCGCCCCGGGGCAGCGACTCTGTGCTTCGAATAGTTTCCTGCAACCCACGCTGCAGAAATTCGCAAAACGAGAGGAACGAAAAATTATCGAGTGCTCTTCGACCGTTTCCCTGTCTGGAAACCGAGTCGCGAGACGAGCTTCGAGAACCTCTTTCACGTTCGGGAACGCGTCCACCTACCCGAATAGCGAACGATCCTGAGGAAGCGTCGAGCAGTGGTCACTTGGCGATTTTCCAAGCGAGAGATGAACCCTGGATTCCTCCTTCGTATCCGGAGTTGAACGCAACTGTGACGCGTTGATTGAGGACACGTCAGAGAGCACAGTTGGCCGATGGGGCTCAAGCACTCGGACTGTGGTAGCGGGGTGAATTTGAACTGTTCGCCCGGAGTCCCGAGGCGGGCCATCGATCGAAGTGTGGCTCCCTCTAGTGAAGGCCCCGGCTGAGCGTCTGCTGTGTCCCCCACAAACGCAGCGCCGCCTACAGTCTCATTGCTCTAGTAGCTCTCATAACCCTGAAGGAGCTGGCTGCGTGAATCGTTGCAATCGTCTACAGCGGCGAAGTGCGTGAAAGTGAGCACACCCCCTAGAAATCCTCTAGTTCCAATTATTTTTCTCTCTTGGGGTGCAAGTGAGGTGCAGTGGGCCCTTCGGCCTTCGTTAGTGCAGTGAAACTGGAGTCGATCGGCAGTGATCGCCGCCACCGACGACGACGACGAGCACACTTACAACACAATAAGATATCCAGGTAGGCATTGCGAGCGAGCGATCGAGCTCGCAACCGCTGAGGCTCCGTGCAGCGGACGAGGATACGACGGCGACGACCGCCCAAGGCTCTCGGATTGCTACTGGGATCTGCGCTCGTCTGACAAGCCGTCGGAGGGCTTCATCCGAGGATCCATGAGCTGTGCCCGAGGAACTCTACGAGAGCGGGGCACCGGTGGGCTCCGATGCGCGCCTCCCGAGCGAATCGTGGAACGCGTCGCGAAAATTCTGTCGCAGAGGCCCGAGCTGGAGCACGCAGCCATTCGTCGCGACAGTGTCGACTCGTCGCGATTTGTTTGGCATAGGTGGTGTTATCGCCGGGGGCAGGGACTATCAGGTAGGGGCGAATCACGCCTGCGCTGACCGAGCCTCCGCTTTGAGAACACCGGACCCCGGGGAAAGACACTTGCTCGCGATGCGAACCTCGCTACGGTCGGTCCCGTGCAACGCACGGTGGGACTTTCGGAAAGACTCGCTCAGAGATTTCCCCGCAGCTACTGTCGCAACCGCCACTGCGGCTGTCGTTTGGGTTGCCGTGCTCCATGGATAGAAAAATGTCTCTTCTGACAAGTATGATGAGTTCCCAGGGCACACTGCAGAACTTTTCTGCCCAAGAGGAATAAGCTCGCCTGCCTTTCTGTGTCATATGTGCCGCTTCGAGTCGCAGCGAGTCTCTCAGTTGGGAGTCACTTGATTTGCATGCTGAAGGCATCTCAAGCGTGCTGATGGCACCTGCTCCAACTGGAAAAGGAACGGAACAAAAAAAGGAGAAAATGAAACCACGTCCCTGAGTCACGTGAGCTTGAAGCCGATGGACACGTTCAGCAGTATCTGTCCTCGACCAGTGTAGCGCCTGAGCTGGACTGAGGAGCTCCGGTTCGAGGAGTCGATTGACCGCTTGAACAAAGCTCGCGTATATCCCATAACACCGTTGCCGCCGCGCGGGCCTGCGATCCACAGGCCGCAGAGATGAGATGCCGCAGAGGCACGACATTTGTATTTGGTGGGTTTGATCCCCGTCACGTGATGTATCGATTAGGCGAGCTCCCCTCACGCGCTACAGCGTGTCCTGGCTCGGTGAATTTCGTATTTCAGCTTCCGCTCTGGCCGCAGCGGAGTCCAAACGAACGTAAAACGAGCATCCCGAAAGTTGTTGCATCATTTGTTAGCGGCTCCTTCCGATTCGCGAAAATCGTCGTTCTTCGAATTCGACTCCGGCTCCGGAACGGAGGAGAATTCCGCCATTATCTCCCATTCATCGGGTGGGATCCCGAATTCTGTCCATGAGAGCCCCGATGCCTACCGCGTCCGGTGATGCTCTTCATCTGAGCACTGCACCGAGAGCGAGTCGATATGAGCTCGCAATGGCTCACGTGCAACGATTCCTGCAAATCTCAGTGTCTCAGAATACCTCTCTGAGACTCGAGTCCGAATCTCGAGTAATTCACGGCCGATGAAAAGAAGTGAATTGCGTGCAAACTCGACTCGGTTTGGAGTTTTCTCCGATTAGCTGCCATTTCTTACAACGACCATTCGAATGTTGGAGGTCGGAGTTCTCGAACCGTAGATTTTTCAAGAGATGAACTAGCGAAGGAATTTCCGACGATTGGGGACATTCCATTCTGAGGGGATCAGAATTCCGCGACTGCCATTGTTCCGCGTCCGAGAGACGAATAAGCTAAACCGATACGTCGGGTATGCCTTTTTCATCCGACTGATTGGAGACCGAAATGTAATCGGGTGAATGACCCACGGGTCATTAGGTATAGGATAATGAGATATCGTTGTACTGGACGCTTCTTGGACCCCGAAGCAAACTCAGATTGAGTCTATGCGCTCCCCATTCAGACCTGTTCGAATCACCTCCGGAGGGCCGACGCAGAATTCCCGCTTATTTACAAACGATCAGAGACTACCAGCGCATCGAGCAGCAAAATGGACGGCATTATTAGTTTGTCCACAGTGTCATCATTCGAGCGATTGTCACAGAGATCGCGAGTTTCCTTGCGATGTCGTCCCTAGTAACAGGCAGGCAGGAGAGGGAGGGTCATCCATCATTCCGTTTTGAGCTCAGATGTCGGGTGGGTATCAACGCGCGGGCTCAGCAACCTGTATCTGGTCACCCCACCTCACGTATTCCGGGAGCATCGTAATGGTCGCGTTCGCCTCAGTCGCTTTTATCGTCGACTGTTATCGAAGGCAGCAGCATCATTGTAGGACGACCGGTTATCGTATTCTGATAGCGGAGCGTCGTGGTATTTCCCCCCCGTCGACTGGGATGGGGAACGCTTGCCCCCCAACGTCTACCGGAACGACCCATGGCATTCAGAGCGGAGATTTCGCCTGAAGAGGAGGAGAAGCGACCAAATACTCTCCGACTCGACATTTAACGCATGAATTTCGCATTTTTCGAGCGATGCGTATTCGACATTGATGACTACCTGCGGATTGCGGCGCGGGAGGATATTGGAATATCCTGTCAAATTGAGCGGACGTCTTCCAGAATCACAGTGGAAGCGTCGGCCGTAAACGATTTGTATCGTCCCGTAACCAGCTCACTTCACGATTTCCTATTCAAATCCCAAAGTCCTCTACGTAAGGATCATGGTGTCCTCCGCGGAGGTCCTTTCAAATTCCGAGGAGATTTCGCGTGGAAATCTGGGCGCATTCGAATGTATCTGCCCAATTTTGCTCTTAGGTACCTCATGTTCACGAGCTAGCTTGATATTCGGGCATACTCTTATCGTTTGAATACGTTTCGACTTACTCATGGGCCGTGAACGTCGTGAGAGCATCGGAAATCCCAAGTACCTAATTCAGTTTCCATACGCAAGCCTGGGAGATGGTAGCGGGTTGCAGAACTATTTAGCTTCATAGGAGAGGTCTGCGTACGCCCACGGATCAGGACAATTTATTTGTCGGATGAAGCTGTCGTTCGGACGCTGAAAATACGGCCATCCGATACGATGCATCCATCCTCCCGTCCGCCCCGCACTATACGAACATTGCACGAGGGGCGAGTTCTCCTTCAATTCTAATGGTACCAGATGGTAACGTTCTCAAAGAGATGGACGGTGGACCCCCTCGTACCACTGAGCGGACTGAGGTCAGAGTCTCAGGCTTCGTTCGTGACCCAACATGGAAGGCTGACGTCGACATTTCTGTGCAGTCTGATCCTCCCGGCGAAGCGGCATCGATTCCTTAGTGAGCACCGGCGCATTCAGGTCCTTCTTGGTCGAATTCCTTCTCGAGTCCAAGAATATTCCCTGAGCTTATCCGGAGACTTCTAGTCACCTTCATCGCTCTGGGTGGGATGTTTATGGGATGCTCTCTTATAGCGCAACTTGAAATGCACGGGAGCCTACTCAAATAGCGGTCCCTAGCCCTCACCCCTTCGCTCCTCATTAGCTTTCGTGAGAGGGCGAGAACCCGTGAAAACCGACTTCCACTCCATGACGTAATCCGAGGGTCCAACCTCAGAGAGAAAATGCAGCGAGACTCTCACGAGCAGAATAGAGGAAGGGATATACAAGGTGATCGCGAACGGAACGCTCCGATACCCACCCGTCCTTGCCAGCAGGGAAACTCCCCCCTCCCCCACAGAGACCGTAGCCTTCTCTCGACGAGGAATAAAGCTCGCTCGATACACTCTACGGGGAGGGTAGACGCAGACAACGAACGGATGTTCTCTGGAGGTTCTCCTGTGAGCAGGGGAGCGCAAACTTCGCCTGAGGGTGTCGTCTGTGGAACGATTTGATCCTCGGCGCCGTAACACTGACGGAACGAAACAGCGCTCTCGATTCCGGATCCAGGCCGATGGTCCGTCGACGCATCACGCTCACAAGCGATTCTCCTTTCAACTGGTTTACGCTCCCAGATTCGGGTTTAACTCCACACCGGAACGGGGTAGACTCCAGCGAGAGCGACCAGTTGCTCGGTATGTGTACACAGCAAACTATTATTATTAATAAGCCGCATCGTTCCGCATCCACGAACGGCTCTAACAATGCCAACAAGTCTGCGACAGCGTATTCCCGAGATATTGGAAGCTCGGCTTACGCAGGCGCCGACATTAACAACGACGACGCTCGGCTTTCTTTCCCACGCCCGCACTGGATGGAGGAGCGGACGATTTTTTTTATTCGGCGACTGTTTTTCTTTTTCCCCAAATCTCGCATAGAGCTCGTTGCTTGTTATTTCCCTTCTGCTGTTCCTCCTTCATTCGCTCCGCGACTCCGCCCGGGGGTCTCTTCCCTGAGTCTTTTCTCACGAATCGGCTCTTCGCGGCGGTCTCCCCTTCCAGAATGACTGGTTCTCGTCGATTCCAACTTAGCCGAGCGGCTGAATTCCCGTATCACTCTCTCTCTTCGGATAGATGCGACTCGGAGGAATATTGCGACCGTTTGCGCTCATACAACGCATGAACGACGGACGCACGCTTCCGAAACATCTTTCTTCTTATTCCACGAGTGAATTCGTGGCTGGTTGCCATCGGTAGCTAGGAAATCGTTCCCTGGATACCCGGCCGTCCGCAGGCTGTAAACGGGACTCGTATGGCTCGTCGTAAGGGGGTGCTTGAGCCGACTGCGGGAAGCTTCGCGTCGAATACGCGTCGGTGAAATCCGAAACTTCAATCTCGTGCTCATTCCGCTCGCCATCATAGACAAATGGGAAAGCAAATCGGAATCCTCGTTCAACTTGTCAACCTGTCGTCCTGCGCTCTCGCAGCTCCTGCTCCTCCTGTCGGTGTGTGGCGAAGTCGATTACGGAGTCCGTTGCTCTGAGGGGAAAAAAATGTGACGAGGAGCTTAGCTGCCAGCTTCTCCTTCTTTCGATTTTTCCCGGCCGATCTTTTTCGCTTGCCGCTGCTGCCGCTTCCTCTTTTTCAACCGGCGGCGCCGTCGGCGTAATCCCACGTTGTCGTCTGTCCCTTGTTGTTTCGAGGGAGGTGCGAGTCGTCGTCGTCGTCGTCGTGGACGGATGTCTATTGAAAGCTGTTCGAAAGCGAGGCTTTGTGTTCTTGAAAAACAAAATATTTCGAACCTTTGCTTCTTGGCCTCGGCTCAGGTCGCACTTGTTTTCGTCGATGCCGCCGCCCTCGTCGTCCTGGCGGCCTCAAAGCTCCTCCCGTCAACGTGTCCATCCTCGTCATTTGCGACGTCGAGTCGTCTTCCTCATCATCATCGTCGTCCTCGGCGTCACCGTCATATTGGACGGACGGACAGACGTCCGGAAAGAATTCTCTTTAATGAAACGAGATCGATCAGAGGCGGTTGTCTGATACTGTTGCGTGCCGTCACGTCATGCCGATCCTGAGCGAGAACACGCTGGAGCGAAGCCACCGCGGCAACAGCTCAGTTTCGGCCTAGCTGAGAAAGCTCAACCGAATCGAATGCGTCGATTATGATTCGTAGGAGGCATATGGAAAAAAGTGGTGAACACGACGAAAGCTCGGTTCCAAGCATCGTTGGTCGATGCGTGTTTGTAGCAGATGTCCGCGCACGCACTCACACTGCAACCGCAGTCAGCGGAGCCAACGGAGGAATAGAAACACGCATGTGAAGTTCGAACTCCGAGTGTGAACTCTCTCCGAAAGGTGGGGATAGCAGCTGGCGTCCTCCATGTCTCTCCCGCACCAGGAATTGAGGCTTTCAATCATCTGGAACCCGACTGCTTGCGCATTGAGCGATACCGAAATCTGCCGAGTGGGGTCCGAAGCTAGGTCAAGGGTTGCGGCACCTCCTCGCGTTCCGGGCAAAAAACAGGTGACCCGATCTGGATGTTTCGATGGGAGAATGCAAAATGCTTTCGTCCATCGCGCATGAGGCGCATACATCCAACCAAAATATTATAGGTTTCAATTGACCTATGTCGTCACGAGAATAATAATCCTTAATTAGGAATTACTGCTTAATTTTCTTTAATTGCTAATTATCAAGGGAGTCTCCGCGCCAGAATCGGTAATGCATTGCCAGAACGATGGGACGTCGTATCGGCCCGACTTCGATCTAGAAGAAAGATCGATAGGCCGGGGATTCTTCCGAGGTCGAAGAGTCTTCAGTCGAGTGTACTCCGTCCACCGCTGCGCCGCGGGAGCCATGACATCCTTGGCCGACTGACGAGACCCCCGGTGATCGTATACGTGTACGTAGCTACTATGGTAGCTAGGGTATACAAGGATCAAAATTCCAGCGTCCGGATTTCTATTATTCGATTCCGACGAGAAGAGCCGAGTGACCCGCGAACTCGAGGGAAGCTGCGCATGAGATCAAGAGAGGCGCTTTTCCTTTTGAGCCAGAGACCTTCTCCTGACCATGTTCGAGAATGCCATCTTTCAATTTGACTTGAGTCGGCCTCCAGTTCGCACAATCATCTGAGCCGTCTCGTTCGGAAAGGTTATATCACGCGAGCGACTTCCTTGAAATTCATTGTTGGAGTTGGCCACAAAGATGCCGCGGCTCGTTTTTCTAGTCGTTGTCAGTGGCTTCAATGGAGAGCTCTACGGTCAGCTGAGCAAGTAGAAGAGCAAAAGGAAAATTCCCTGTTCAGAGTGTCGCTAGGCGTGACTCTCGTTGGGTGGCCCCGTATCAGGAAGACAAAAGTCGAGGAATGAGTAAGATGCCCGGATACGCGAACGCTCTATCTCGATGAGTTCGAGGTTCAGATCGTGATTTTGCGTGCGGTATTATCCATTGTCTCCCCTGGATGATTCTGCTTGGGAAGCCGAGGAGGGGACTTTTCATTGCGAAAAAATTGCGGGAAACTTTCAAAACCGCTGACGCTGCGATTTTCATTCCGTGGACGACTTATCCTTAAAGACTCCTCATGACGCATAATCCTCTATCAATACCAGCTATTGGAGCTAAAATGCACAACGACTTCGAAGATCTGGACGTCGTGCGAGTGTCTGGAGAGATCTCACGAGGATCGTCCCCCACGTCGCTTTTCGCCGTGCTACCTAATTCGATTTATTGGGCAAACGTTGTCGCAGATGGGTGAGCTTGCTCGCTGATGTTGTTCAGCTGACGCATATCGGCCTCACTCTGAGGAAGGCCGCGAACCGTGACCGCTCGAAAAACAATCCATTGTGCCTAAGAGCCTCGACAAATTGTCTCGATGGGGAAAGGCGCCTAAAGTAGACGTCGATCCTAATGTATTCGCTCGCTTATTCGGGGTGGTGATTCGTTCGACCTCAGGATCCGATGCGGGGCCGGCGATCTCCAAGCAGAGTTGTTTCTTCCATGACGTAATATCCCTCGAAAGGAAGTCCGGAAACGCTCCATTCCAAATAAATGATAAATGATCAAAGTCAAGAGCAGAGGTTTCGGAGGTGTTGCAGGCAGCGCAATTAGCTACCAGAGAAAGAGTTTAACGACTCCGTGATCGAGTGACTTCACTCCAAGCTCGTCGACTGGATTCGGTTGGAAGTGAAACCTCCTCCACCACCGAGGCTCTTACTCGGCGCTGAAGTGAGCCCGACGAGAGGCTCATCGAAGAGAGGGCAACAGAATCCCCCGAAAGTCCTCTGGTCCGCCCGCTCGGTGAGCGACAACGGTGGAGAGTTCAGCGATACAGGAGTATTGAAGTTCGAGGAGCATCCAAACTCAGTGAATGGATCGCACCGACAATGAGTCGAATCGTTCCGATTTTAGCGAAGATCGATGGGTTCCTTCGCTGGTTGAAGGCTCGGCTGATATAATCACCGTTCTGCCTCTAGCGAATTCCAACTGCGGAGCAATAGGCCGAATCAACAGCAAACGTGATATCCGCGCGGTTCAGTGGTCGCCGAGGCCTGCTATTGGGTGACCAGCGTAGACCGAGCGGCCCCCATTCTCACAACTGTAGCAGTCGCCATAGTGGCGTTGGAGTGGTTTTGAATGTTTGCGAATTTCAATAAAACTGTCACTGGAACTGGCTCTCGGCAACTCGTCGGTTCCGAATGAGTTCGCTCGATCGAAGCCTTCGAGATTGATGTTTTGTGGGGGCTTTCGAGGTCAACACTCGCTCAGTTGGACGGACGGAGTGGCTCATTCCGTTTCTCTCTGATGTGTGCTTAGATTACCGAGCGTGCTAACACATTATCATGATGATCCATTACTCATTCTCAGCCTCTATTCGCACCCACACAGCGGTTCTCGAATCTGGGTCGGAGTCCGCGCGGACCCGTTCCGCATGCGTTGGCCGGGATCGTAACAGCATATGGACTTCGCTCACGGGACGGTGTCGCCGGAGACTCCATTGATTTTCCTATTGCTAGCGAGAGGGAGCATCGCTTTCATTCGTGTCGACGGGATGCCTCGTTCCCCCTCTGGTAAAGCGGAGGCCTCCGGATTTTTTCCTGAGCTCCAGGACTTAGTTCCAGGACGTACATGGGACCTCTGAGAAGGTCCCTGGAGGAGGTCGTGGGCTCTCACGCTCCGGGATCTTCTCGACCTGGGACGGGTGTCTCACAACGGTCGCTCGGCAGAGGAGCATGAATTTTTCACCACGAGATCCCACGTCTCTCGGCACGAGTCCCCCCCCCACTCTTTTGCTCTTCGACGCTATCGACGATATCCGAATGAGTGATTTTGATGGTCTGGGTCTAGATCGAAATTCCGCTATCAAGAGAGCAAAGATCCCTCGGAAGCTGTTGCGCGATCTCTGAATTCCGGACATCGGAACGTCGTCTGCGTTGACGAGGATGTCCGCTGAGTGATTCTCTTTGGGCAATTTTATCTTGATCCGATACCAAATGGAACAGCCTAATTGGAGATAGAAATCGGTCACAGCAGCTCGACCTGTTCGCGTCCCGCGAACTCGGTACCCAGATCAGATACTGCTTGCGCGAATTCTGAATTTGCTCAACGTGACGTCGCACGGGAATACCAGGAAAAAGTTCTGATGATGCCAGCGATCGGGCAAAAAAACAGAGCTGTATCCCGAATGCGGCATGGGGCTGGAGGACATGCCGAATAGGAAATGCTCTCCGTGGAACGTCTTCTTCCTCTATTTTTTTGTTGGAGGCATGCCCCTCACAAGCGAGCACGCGGCTCGCTTGCGGCGGGCAGAAAACGTTCCGTGGGAGAGTGCCACGGAGGGGCGAGCCCAGAGCAGCCGGCAGACATCCGAAACGGGGGACCGAGACGTGGTTCGACTTCTGAAAAGGCAAAACAGCCTAGTGCTGGGCCGAACAAGAACAGCGGAGTAGCGAGGGCCCAGACAAACTTATTAGGAAAATTCTCGTCAGATCGTAAACGGTGTCCTTCCCGCGATCTCGAAGTCACAACTGCTGCAGCTATGGCAACTGATGATGTATCCCGTCTTGACTCATTGACGGAGGAATGAGGCTTGACTGTTTGGGGAGCCAGATCCTGTACGGGCTGAAGCAATCATCCTCTTCGGATAGGCTCCGACGATAAGAGGACGGGACTCATACATACATATATGGCGGAAAACAACATTCGAGTCGGTGAGCTGGTCTCCTCCGCGAGAGCAATGATCTGCACCTTTTATTCACACTGACTGAGCTGTGAATTTCCCTGAGAGGTCCATGATTTTCCTCAAGTTCGTCCATTGTTCAGGGATGGGACGGCCAAGCCAGGGTTCCAGGGTTTTCATATGAGCAACAATTATAGTCGATGGAATCAGTAAAATTGCATATGAAAAAAGCATGTATCAGACGCGACATTGTCGCTCACGCATCTCGCGAGATCCGAGAGTCAAGTCCGCGGAACATTATCCCGATGAACTATAAGAAATTCTATGGCTTTTCAGACGTTATTGTCTGAGCATGAGGCCCGGAGCGAGACCCTGCGCCATCTTAACACAGCTCTCGAGTATCTGAGTGAAGAGACTGACGGTGGCCTCGAAGGCGAGGAAACCTCCAAGGAGCACAGAGAGGCCCTTCTCGGGCTTCGCAAGAAAGGTTTGTATTTCCAGCCTCGTTTTTCTCTCCATTCCAGCGCACACGGCTCTCGAGCTGCCTCCCCATTGGCTCATGCAGAGAATCGGAAAAACCTATCCCTGACAAGTGGGAATTGATATTGGTGCGAGTCGAGAACTCACGAGAACCAACCACAGCTATGTTTTTGTACCCGCTCCCCAGTATCTCCGAGTTCTCTGGAAACACCTTGGATGCCAGTTTCGAGGATTGCGCCAGCTCCCAAGAGGGGAGGACAGGGTTTTCCACGAGTTGGGGAGGAGGGATATACCTCGTTCAAGATTCGAACCTTGAGATCCAGAGGAAAGAACCTCGTGGGCTTGAAACAGATGTGGAGGCATCTCCAACTCTCTGTCGACTTCCTCCTGCGCGCTTTGCCCATATGTACGACGCTGGCGGGCGCCGGCATGTTATTGGCGTCCGAGCTGCGAGCTCGAGAGTAGAACGACGACGCCGAAGCTGTGATAATATATCAACACAAGCATCCGATGTGGGTTTCTGGGAGAGTTGGTGGTTCTCAACGTTGAGGAAAAGTTCTGAACGTTGAGGAAAAGTCCTCTACGCATCTGGAAACTCTCTGTACTCGAAATCAAGTGGCAATACGTCCCGTTTCCGAACAGTTCCGCTTCCGGTTGGTTTCGATGCTCGCGTTTGGAGTAGGAGAGAGGGAACTTTCGGGGACGGGGAGCGCAGTCTGCCAGACGGCGACGCTCAGAAGTAGGAACATTCTCAAATCCAGACGGCGTACCCTCATGTCAAGTTCATCGGAACGGAGCTCGGAGAGTCCTTGATTTTCCTCTCTAGTTTTGAATTATTATCGATCACCCTGCCGGTGTTTCCTTGGGAGTTTCCCCCTTCGAAAAGTAGACCGCCAATCAAAGAAGCATTTCCATCCCTACGGCTCGAGGGATGAGGCGACAAGCCTCTGCCCCGTCCCGAAAATCGAAATATTGTTCGCGTCCGATGTTTTGCGTATCGTGATCGCATTTCGAAACTAACGACCGCGTACGCGGGTCGAGTAGCTTATTGCTCGGTTCGATTCCTTTGTTGAGCTTATGCAAAACTGTTCCGAGGGAATATCGCCCTCGATAAGCCCGGATGAAAAGCCGACCGCGAGATTTTTTCCGCTCGCTCGCATGCTCACCCATCCGCTCGCAATCAGTGAAAGCCACCTCTCGATGAAGAATGGACCCAGAAGCTCCGCAAAGTTTCACTCCTCGGAAAAAATGGGACGTCTGCCTGAACTCTATCAAAGTATTCGGTTGCCGCTGTTTACGCTTCCTTCGTATGCAGCATTCAAAAGCTTTCTGCTTCATATCAAGGACAAAAGCGGTGAGGTTCCTCCTTACGAGGAGCTACGTCGTGAGCGGGAGCCATAGTGTTCGCGCGCGAAATTGCCTCCGGGCTAAATTATTCCACGTCAATTTTGAAACGCGGATTGAGGTTAACCAAGGTTGAGCAAGGCCTGGCATGATCAGGCCGAGGTCAAGGCTGCAGGGGTCTCTTGAGGCTGTGGGGCGAATTTTGGGAGAAGTCGACAACGCAAACGGAACAGAGCGGGCAGTCGCACGGAACGGGAATGAGCCCGAGGCGGGAGCAGACTTGGCGTTGAGGGCACAACAGGGAAGAGGACACGACGCACTAATGGGCTACTCCTGGCGCTCTGTCGGATCTTCTGGCCACGTAATGGAAGCGGCAAATGCTTTGCGATGGCGAGCGACTCTCGTTGATATTTCTAACAGCCCCCTCGAGCGAGTAAACCGACGGCTCGTCCGGGGGAAGCAGCAAGAGTTCACCGGACTCCTCTGAAGCTGACCGCGGGCTTTCGAGCCTCATCTCGGATCGGGTTCGACACCGTACAGCTGTCCCTACTTCCAGCGGCCCTAAGCACTCATACCGCGTCTGCCGTCGTAGCCGTTGTGCGGGCGAGTCCCTCCGCAGAAGATGGCCAGAATTTGGATCCGGAATCAAAATTCGCATGACTGGACCGGCAGTGTGTACTCTTCACTCAGTGCCGGAACGGAGAACTCAAAGGGACCAAGTAGCCAGAAGCGGAGAGCCGCAAATGGAGTGACAGACTCCGCCGGCTAATCACCGAAGCTTCTCGGCGAGTAGTTGACAGACCAACGAGAGCTCGCTCATAGTGTGCTATGGTTAGCTCTCGTTCGTCCGAATTCGGTCGAGCTCGTTCGGAAGCGACGGCTCGACCGAGTATCAGCCGGATACAGATCCTCTCCCGTCGCCGGACCGCATTTCGCACCCATGGCGCTGCTTTTCTGACGTACTCAGTGGTTTCGCTCCAAGTCTCTTTCACGGGGTAGAATTGCGATCCGCATACTCGTTCCAAACAATCGAGCGAATTCAATGGTCGAACTATCGGATGGGGACCGAAATATCATCGCAGCGAGCCCATGACTCGATAATCTCGGATTTCGAATTCCCTCGACCCCGACCCTGAATGTTTCGTGAACGTTTCGTTTTTCAGCTGGTCACAAAAATATTTCCCCCGCTATCATAATTAACGATCGTTTCTGCTTCCAGCTGCCGACCTGCAATCGAATTTGGACGAGCTGGAGTACGAGGCCATGCAGCGACGTCGGCAGCTCGATACGCTCGTGGCCGACGGCGGGCGAGGTTTTGAAGAACGCCGACGAGAACTCGAGCAATGGCTCGCTCGGATGGAGAGCCGGATGGAGCGACAGCCACTCGTCGGGAAGACACTCGATGTTCTCGAAACTCAGCTGAGAGATCATCGGGTAAGTTCCTCCTTTTTTTCGAGCACCTGAAAGTAACCGTCGGCGTCGTCATTGCTCTCCCGATCAGACTCCATCGACTTTTTCAATTTGATCTCGGCGATGTTACTCTTGTTGGAAGAGGGGGAATCGATGGATGACTTCGGGAGTTCTGATCGGGCAGAGTCCCCGTCTCGACAGCGAATCGCTCGAGGCGATACGTATCTCAAACAGGATATCTGCTCGGGGAGATTTCTGAAGTTTTTAGCCAGAAGTGAAATAGTGCACTTTTTCTTTCGGATAACTACTATGTCGTTTACGTACCGACCCCGTACATATTCCTTAGGCCCTCATTTCTCGCGATCTATGGGTTCCGAGGTCTCCAGCGAGACTCACAAGACATAGTCGAAGGTCGGAATGTATGTATGTAGCACAGGCGCGTATCCAGGATTTTTTTTTGGCGGGGGGGCACACGATGACTGCGGCCCCGAAAATTCGGGAAACGGTTCCAGAAGGCGACAGAGGCAGTAAGAAACGAATATTTTTTGTGGGGGGGGGCATTGGCCCCCAATGCCCCTGCGCAGCCGACGTCTATAAGGCACTAACTTTCGCAAATATGCTACATCAGGCGCGTATTCAGGGGGGGGGGGCTCCGAGAAGAGCCAGTCGTGGCTGGAGAAACGCGGCGTGATATGTGGCCGCTGATCCGAATGTAGAGCTCGATTCGCGATGCGCTCGCCCAGTCCACAAAGAACGAACGGGAGCTAAGCGGGCTAGCTCAACTCTATTCGGGCTCGTACCGCTACCTCGCAGAGATGCACTACCTCTCAGTTTTCTAGCGGATAGTGTCCACATTCTCTCCGCACCCGTGACTACTCAGCCGCACGCGCGCATGATCGACGTGTTCAGTGGACGGATGCCGTGTCGTGTTTATTCGACTCTCCCTGTTCGTCCCTCGCTCCGAGTT
This sequence comes from Galendromus occidentalis, assembly GCF_000255335.2. Classification (NCBI taxonomy): domain Eukaryota; kingdom Metazoa; phylum Arthropoda; class Arachnida; order Mesostigmata; family Phytoseiidae; genus Galendromus; species Galendromus occidentalis. The sequence continues at coordinate 312,839 of NW_003804429.1, forward strand.
TTCGGTCGAGTCTGAAGTCACATATGTATATATCGAAGAATCGTCGCCCGACTCGCGAACCAAATTTTTCTGAAACGAGAAACAGTTTCCGTCCGATGGCTCGGAGTCTGCTCTCTTCGGAAGAGGTCCCCGAGGAGCAAGGGACCCTGTGCAGCAGCGCTCTGGAGCGGAACCCTCTTAGCACTTTTGAATTATCAACACGAGAGAGGCTGTCTCTGTAGATGCGCCTGCCTGTCGGTCGGACATTGTAAACGTGCTTTGGGAGCGAAAGATATCTACGTAGGACAAATATCAGACCCCTCTCACGATGCGCGTTGCTTTTCCAGGTAATGCACGCAGAGATGGGCCAATGGAAAGGAGCGTTGGACTCGGTGTGTCGCATGGGTCAGAGATTGGCATCGGAACTCGAGGCAGCTCAGATTAACCAGGGACCGCACACAGGAAGCCTCCCCCACAATCCCCATGGACATCATATGACGCCCGAAGACATCCACGTCGTTGTCGACAGAATCAACCAGCGCTTCCAAGCTCTCAGTGCGGGGTAAGCAAACACGGCACGCTCCATGTGACCTAATTTTCTCATTCGTTTCGGAGCTGCTCGGGGGAATGCCAGGATCTCGCCGTCGCGCGAGAGAATTTTCAGCGACGAAGAAGAGCTCCGTTACTGCCAAGGGGCTGTGGCCTTGCAAATGGTAGCCGCGGGCCTCGCATCGGCGGCAACGGCGGCAGATGGATGATAGCGGGCTAATCTCGATAAGCTGGGGCGGTAATCCTTCGGCTTCCCCTCCGACATCATCCGGCGGCTTTGTTCATTTGCAGAATAAAACTCCAGCGTTCGAATCCGTGCTAGAGCGACTGCGGGGAGCAAGCTCCTGTCGTGGGGGAAAAACGAAAAAAGACTGAAAGCAATCGCCTGCCTTGAGACCCAGATAGTCGATCTAATGAGCTCTTCGGAGAGAAGGTCAATAGATACCGATGAGAGCGAAACGGTTGGATCGAATCGGGGGAGGAGACGACATTCGAATGAATTTTCCTCTCACGCCTTTCGCTGAACGTTGCACGCTCGAGGCCTCCTGGAGTGAATCCGCAGAAGCCGCGCCTGTTATAAAATAGAAGCGGTCAAGAAATCGAGCCCCTTCCTGACTGGTCCTCGTTCTCCCGCTGAAAGAGCCATTCATGGCTCGGCTGTAAATCTTCCGCGGCGATTTTCGTGGAACCAACGGGTAAATTCGCGAAGAAAACGCGGATCGTGAAAATTCCGCAGCCTCATTCATGACTCAATGAGCTCACGGGAACCGTCGACGTACACGGAGGGAAAAGCATTCCAGGAGGAACGTCGATACCTCAGAAGTTTCGAACAATCCCCGAAAGGACTGTTTGTGCGTTTCGTAGAGAGAGGACCCTGAAATCTCCGTTCTCCTTTACAGAATGCAATCGCGAGGTGGCGAACTTCAGAGCGCCCTCAACTCGCTAGCACAACTCGAACGAGCTGTAGAGCACTTCGTCGAGTGGCAATGCGACGCTGAGTCCGCTCTCGAAGTCATCGAAGACGATGCTCGGAGACTTCCACCCAGAGAGGACGTGCAGAGACAACTACTGCAACGGATAAAGGTTAGTGTGCGAGTAAATAGAGCCAGCCACTCAGCTCTGCGCGGACCCACAGCGTGTTCTCGAGGAATAAGCGTGCATACAAACGTACGAGCGAAGAGACCCCCTTCCGAGAAGTATCGAGGAGACTTCGCGGGATCGGAGCGCTACCCTTCCCCGCGGTATCTATTCCTCGATCCTGAATTACTCTGCGAAAGCTTCAATCGTGAACATTTTCCACATAGCTGCCCCGAATCCAAGTGGGTCTGAGAGGCCGCGACCCGAATTCCGGCTCTGTTCCGCGAGCAGAACTCGAATATTCTCTTCTGAACTTCCTACTTTATGCAATTTTCCCTCGGATATGGGTTCCGAGGATTGTTCTTCAGACGCATGAGGTATTCTGGGAGGCTAACAATAAGCTTTTGCCGGGGTCTTCTTCAATGACATTGTTTCTATCTCTAGAGTATTCTCCCGGAGTCTATCGATTCGACGCGCAATGCGTGGCAACCCGTCGAGCTACGGATCTTGTTGGCACTCTAATCGCGAACCATGAGCTGTATCCGCAGTCCAGAATGAATCCAGGTCCATGGGGAAGTTCCGGAGTTCTCGACGGAATCAGAGGAGTCGATAATAATATGACTCCATCGTCCCCGCTCCAAGGGTCGCGCAAATCAGATTAGTGAGCAGCACACGGGCGAGTAACATTTTGCTTGTCAAAGTAGCTGCTCGCTTTGCTTGCTGTCAAGCTCATTCGTTGCATTCCTCGACGTCGGTTCCGGGGAGCACACAGGATCACTCGAGTCGACTGACGACGGCTGTCGCTCGCCGTCCGTGAATAAAACACGGGGGGAACTTTCCGGAAGGTGGAACTCTTCGTCTTTTCTCCGCTCCCGGAGGTCACGACGGAATCAATGCCTCGACAGGGTCCGGCCGTCATCGAGGTTGTCGTAAGCTTACGAGACAGGCCGTTCGCATCATTTCGCGAATCTTTTGTGTTCACTCGATCCCGGGGAATTTCGCCGGCGTTTCCTCGAACTTCCGGAACGATTGGAGCTCTAATGCTCTCGAGACCAGAATCCAGTCGTGATTCAGGCGGGTAGCAACGCATGTCGACGTATTCTTCGAAAGTCCGATGGAGGAAATCAGAGCGCTCTTCAGAGGCTCCGGCGGGTAGGTATACATATCCGCCTGTATACATAGTCAGAGAGGCAATGGGATGCACCTGTATGATTCGAGCCGGTCAGGAGGTTGGTCGGAATATTTTGGAGCAGAGGGGAAGTCTCCACGGACGACGGGCCGCTCCTCCAGCGCACCTTTTGCGCAGAGACTTCGCGTGGAGCAGTGCGGGCCCCACCTGCCGCTGTCGATGTTTTGGAACTCCATCAGGAACAGCTCCAGCCTTCAGTCTTGAGGAAAGAAAAGCTTTACCCTACAGTCCTTCTGAGAGCATATCTGGGGATGCAGAGGACGCTGTCACCGAGCTTCTAGCGAGCTTAATCGTCTTGTGAATGACTAGTCCCTCGGGTCTCTCCGGAACCGTGATATGTAGTCCCTGGATTAGATCGCGTCGGATGTTTCAAATTAGTATTCATTTTCATGAGTCGGTTCTTGATTCCGACGGAGTGACTGAGAATCCCACGGAAATGGTCTCGTTCGCTGACCAGGACGCTCAGGCTCCTAACGTTCATCAGTCGAGCACCATCAGCATTAAATATCGTGCTCATCATTAACATGCTTTCTTGCCCGTGCGGTCCAGTAATTAGAGCTCGAGCGCACACGCAAAAGCTTACCATCGCTGTGTCAACGTTGAATACAGCCTGGATGATTGCTGCTGATTCGCTGTCAGGATTCTGGGTCATCAGAGAGAACAGATGACCAGGCTAGCCGAGGGAAGATGTGAAAGGGCGAAAGTGGACGCCAGGATGGCATGAAGGATGAAACAGGGCAGGAAACGAAAAGGCGCAGAATGGGGTCTGATTGTCACTCGATCGTCATCCCGACGCATCAGCCGAGGCTCCCTTCACATCCGGCCTCTAATATTCTCATTCCACGAAAGTCTTCGGGAGACTCATCGGAGACGGATCCGAAGTTCTGTGAGTCTTCGTCTGACACACGGAAGGTATACAGGCCGTTCGTCGAACCTATTGCGCTTTCGGGACAGAAGATGATATCAGATTGTACGTAATTTTCCATCAGAGGTTGCAAGCGATCCCGTTCGCCGATAGGGTCGAAATCGGGGTCATCGACCTTCTGTTTCGAGGATCCTCTCTGAGACTCCCCAGCAATCGGTCCGGATCGGAGATCGGTCTATCGACATTTGGTCAGGCCCCGGCCCCGAGTCTATAAAATGCCGGGAGCAGCCTCATAAGAAACCCTGTCCACCAACCGGCAATCATACTCTTCCCATTTGCCACATTTTTCCTTATAGGAGAAAGAGGGTCGAGAAAACAGACTCTCGTAGCCCCCGCTCGATTGAGATGACCTGATGGAAGGACAAATACTTCAATTCGGAATTTTCCAGACCCAAGTTCTCCGAATTTCACAGCCAGCCCATGCCCGAATTTTCGAAGCCGAACGCGGTCGAGAGCACGTGCGAAGAACGCTGAATGATCGGAATATGTCCGCTCTCCCGTCAGAGGTGCAGATGGAACAACATTGAGCATTGAACATTTAATTCATCCTCGAAGGATGAGGCTCTCCGAAGAGGAGAGGATACCTGCATCTCCGAATATGTCAGACTGACACCCGAATTCCATTTGTTCGTCCGCCCTGATACCGCGTATCATATCTTACCATCAGTCGCAAACCTCCTCAGTGAAGGAGCCCCATCTTCGAGGGCTCGTGAGAGCGACGATGACGACGATTTTCGCGGTTCCGGAACCCGCGCGGAAGTCGTTGACTATGTTAATGCCGAACGAAAGTTCGGATGCCTGCTCTCTTTTCAAATCCGAAAAAGTTACGTATTTCCTCTCCTTTCCGGAACGAGGCGCCTCGAAGTCCAGCGCGATGGAGCTCAAGCGAGGGTCCGGCGGGGTATGCTAATCAAAGCGTTCCATTCCTGATGCTACGCGTACATTCAAATCTTCCTTGCACGAAGAGGAGCTCTTCGGCCTGCGTGCTGCAATTGCTCCTCTTTGCATTCCTGTTCCATCCTTCACACTCAGCTCCGGTCTTCCCCCATGCTCCCCCGGGAAGCGTTCCCGTTTTCCCCGACCTTCGTCTGGCCAATGCTGATCAACATGAATCACCCTCGGAAACCAAACTCACTCCCGAGTCTGGTGTCACTACGGACAATAATCCTCTTCGGCCATGGACTCAGACTTGTTCCAGGGCGGAAGTTGCCGAAGCCTGGCTTCAAAAGCAGCGATGCAACTGCGGTAGATCGGATGCTCGGCCAGAGTGCAACTCCCACAGCCTACTTCTGCGCTCTGCTTCGAGCTGCAGGTCATGCCATGATTCCTCGCAAGGCTCTGAGAGTGGTAGGCGTCTGGTCAGAGACTCCGCATTCCGAGCGGAGTGTTCACAGAGACGTGACCCAAAATCTCGCTCCGGCACTCAGACTCCACGGACAGGGAACTGCCAGATTATATTCCGGCACGGAAACTTGGACCGTCTCAACTTGGGCACATTCGATGGGCAACTTGAGAGCGAAGAGAGACTTCGACTATACGCCGGCTATCACAAGCGCCCGAGCGCTATCCTTCTCTGCTCAGCTCGACGGAAAAGGTGTCGGTCGAGTCCGACGCAAGGGTTGCGTGCTTCATTGTTGCCCGGGGCCATTCAGCGTCAGAAAAAGATCGCCGATAAGTTGATTGTGTTTTATGCGCTCGCCGTGCGTTTCTCGACCCTGGCAACGAGCCGAAATTTCATCTCGACCCCGCGGCTGAGTTGAGGAATTTCTTCATCACGACCCCGAAAGAACTCTAGAGAGAAAGTTCTTCCGAGCCGACCGCTCGACAAGATGCTCGCACCGGTCGAAGTCATTCGTTGCTTGTCGTTCCGGTCTGTCTCTTCAAGCGACCGCTGTTGGCCAGGCAACCGTTTGGCTCGAGTATCTGTCTTCCATCTGAGTCTCGGCTTCTGTCCCCCGCCTATATCCTTTACGAGTCAAACGTCTTTATGGGGTCCGCTTGATCAGATCGACGCCAATGGCATTGGCTTCCTCAGCGATGTTCGAAATTGAGGAGCTTTTTCTTCGTTCGTTCCAAACAGGCCCGAGAGAGAAGTCAAGTGAATGATCAGCCTGACATAGAAGCTGTGGGATTTGAGCGACCCAACGGTTCAGGATTCTCTGACTTCGGACATCCGAGTTCGCTCTCTCCCGAGTGTGATCCGTTGGTGCCGATCCTCTATCGGAACAGGTCGTCGATCCAGTGTCGGATAGCCAATGAGGCGAGAATTTCCCGCGGACTAGAGCCGGCTGGTCTTCCTTCCCCAACTTCAGGGAGTCCGGGCCGTCCAGTTTACGGGAGTTGTTTCGAGCTCGAGTCGAGCGGGGGTCACGGAAACCTCCCGGTCGATGGCGTTTATTCAGTTTTTGACCAAAGTCGTCGTCTGACGTCACATTTTCCGTAACTTTGGGATCATTAATCCTGGCAGATGAGAGAAGGGGAGCTCGAAATCCCACCGACACAAAATAATCGGTGGAGACAACCCGGAGTATAGAGATTCCGTTCACGGCCTCGGACCCTTACATTGGCAACTCCACAGAAGTTTCTGAATTCCAATAATTCGCTCTTACACCGACCACGGATTCTTGGCGCAGTCCTGATAGCAGGTACTACATTCCCACATGAGACTTCAGGAATCTGAAAAATAATAAGTTGTGAGAAGAAAACATGCTGGAAAATTGATGAATCCACGAGGAGGGTCTTCGTTCTCACTGTGCTCCCCACCGGGCCGAATCACTCTGGGGAAACGTTGAGAGAGTGAACGTGTGGAGATAACGATACAAAAAGAGAGTGTATGAATGTGGAAAGGGTGGTTTTCAGTCTGAAATAACACGCGCCGCAAACTGTCCGAGTCGACCACGCTTCGAACGGTTTAACGAATTCCGATCGAGGTTACGTGGCCGATGGGGAGAAGCCCTGCTGTTCCTCGATGAGAGCGGGCATACGAGGGATGCGGACCCACTCTTGGATGCCGCGTTCCGTGGCAGAGAATCGGAGGCGCGCACGTAGCTTCCTCCCTAGCGGGGGAAAAGAAGAAAAAATAAACGACAAACAGCAAGAAGAGGCAACGAAGAAATTATCGCTTCTCAAGGATGTGATGACTAATGATGACGGATCGGGAAGTCTTGGCCCGACACTCCCAGCAACAAAGTTCGGTGAGGATATTGCTTCGAGGTGCGGAAAACGACGCGAAACACACGACGCGCAGGAATCTTAGACCCATTCGACATCCTTGTCAACTCCGGGCCAATAAACATAGCTTCTAGCCAAAGCTTTCATTCGATTGTTTCCCGGATGTCCTCCGTGAAGTAATTCCAGTACTTTTGAACGCAGAGAAGACGGAATAACCACCCGATTTGACATCATCAAGCAGTCGTTAACCGTTGCGAGGGTTTCTCGTTTAGAGTACAAGGGGAACAAAGGACTGTCGTGCTTAAGGCTCGGCCATTTTCTCTGGTTGACGTAGTAGAAGAGCCTCCGTCAGCACTGCGTCGGCCGCGGTCTCCTGTTGTATTATTCCCACTGTCATCGGAAGCTGCGAAATGTTGTGACTGAAATCACTCTGGACCTCCGCTTCGACAGACGCAACAACGGAATCCACCAATGGCTCTTCTGCGGTTCGTTCCTCACTCAGACGAGATGAGGCATCGACTTCTCGAGAATTTTTCGTATTCTTGTACTTCAGTTCGGAACCGTAACCGAGGAGTGTCACCGCGTATCGCTGTAACCTGTTAGCTGAGTGAGCTGGTACTTCCTCGTGTGAGCCGAATATCGATAGGAGCGGTTTATAGTCCGTATTCAAGATGAACTCTCCCTTACGGGACCCGTCGGGAACTTCGTGCATCAGAACACTTCCGATCGCTTCCTGGGAAGCATCTGCGGAGACTATGATTTGGCGCAGGAAAGCGTGAAATCACTCCTGGTAAACAAATCGGAGCATCGCTCCTCGGGAGCCGCTCTTCGTTTGTTTTGCGAGCATCAACAGGCGCTGCCGCGCTTTCCTTCACTAGAAGAGAAGAGGGGTGTTCTCAAGATGAGGAAAAAAATCCCTAGCCTCGCAGCTAATAAAGCGGCCACCGCCAATTCATCGCGCCGACCATGTTGGGAGCCACGATTGGGCCCGTCTCGCTCACCACATACGGCGGCTGACTCGTTATGTTTCCATTTCTGGGAACGTTCACCCGACAGAACCTCCTGACTGGCCATTTTGGGTGGATTTCTTCATTGACCCATTGTTGTGCTTAGGGCCTCAAATTGGGCATTTCGTACACTCGACGATGCCACCGCAGCCAGCGCAGACAGGATCAAACGTCTCAGATGTTGTTTAGGCTCTGCGTCGGTGGCGGTCCCGGCATCGAATCAAAGGGGAAAAACTGTCGTGACGTCACCACGTCATCCGGCGGTGTTTAGAGCTGTTGACAATGGCGAGTGATCGATCTGTGTCCGAGAGGGTTTGGATTGTCAGGACTCACTCGGCCCGAAATATGTCGAAACTTCAGCGGGGGGGGGAGGGGGGAACCCAAGGACAGCAACCTATTATCGAGGTAAAGTCGCTCTTTGGCTCACGAATTCGCAACCCGGCGGTTCTTTATTTGAAGCGTTCACTTTCGGGGCGCGCTGGATACGTTGAAATGGTGGCGAATCGTTCCGGGGACGAGATGGATGTGGCATAGAACCCTAGACAAGCTCCATGGACCACGGGGAAGCGCATTCGCCGGTAGCGACGAAGGCATAGAGAAATACATATACGAGGGAATTCGAGATCCTTATTCGTCGACCTATCGTCAAACCTTTCCATCGTGTCCCGGGGAGACGTTCAGACTGGGACGTGAAGTTCGGCCTCGTTCCCTCTCGACCCAAAGCGGAAAAGCAGGGCAAGCGAAGGGATACATATACAAGGTGGAAAAGTTTCGCAGCCGTATTGCCGCTTTGGGTTAATGCAATCGGTTAGGCGGCAGCCGCCCGCTCTGCGGCTAGATTTGTTAGAGAGATAGAACCGACATCGCCGGTCGGTGACGGGATCCGCACTTTGCCGTTTCCGGAAGGAACCGACGGAAGTGAATTCAGAGAGGAACGACGAGAGAGATATGTCGCATCACAGATACTGCCATGACGCACGAATTAGGCTTCCCGGGCGCGATTGCGAGCGGCGCGCTCGGTAAAGCCCATCGCGATCTGAACGAGGACTCATTGTCTGAGCGTTCGGTCCGTGCGGAATTTGCGCTCCTCGTTCATCGATTTTCCACGAAGTAGTTTTCAGCAAAAGTCGCACTTGGGTGACGAATCAGGTTAACATTGTGAGAGACACAAGACACGAAGCTCATCGCAGGGGCATTGTTGATCTGAGAAATCGGTTCGAAGACAACAAGGACGGTGAATGTCCGTCGGCGGCGAAACAGAGTCTATGAGACGGTGGGTTTTCTTATGGCTCTCGTTATTCAACGCTCGCTTGTCGCTGACCTGTCATTGCTTGAAATATGTAGTATCTATGTATACGTGCGGGCGTGCGTGGGCAGAAACGCCAAACTCGCGCCCACCCCGCTGAGTCCGATACTCGACTGATTGAGATGAGCAAGACAAGCGTCGATGTGATCACCAGCGCCGAGAAATGAAGCATCAGCGTTCCTCGCCGGTGGATGAAGCGATCCACGGAGAACTACGATCGCTTCTTGGTCTCTACGCGCCAGACTTCCCTTCCGTAGCGAAAAGCCGGATGACGGAGCAATGACAATGCCGACGCTCTGCGTTCCGCGGGACGATAACGAGTTTACTCTGCGAATCGGGCACTTGCGGGAAAAAGAAGACCTCTTCCGGTTCCTCGTGCTCTCGTGCTCATGGAGAACCGACCGCGAGACACGATTTCGAAGAGCCCACTTGTGCGCACTTTGAATACATACATCTGTCTCAAACATTTCTGACTGCTCACTTTGTCGGGTCACTTCCGGGTGAAGCTCTGCAACTTGGTCCATCTACGTGAGGGGCTCGATGGAATTCGAGGGAACAAGGAAGCTCGGCCACAAATAGAAATTCGTGCGGTCACTGTCTTTTTCCTTCTTTCGGATACACGCAGTCGGCCGGACGGGTACTACCTACCTGTCACTCAGCACCCCGTTCGGTAGCATTTCGCATCAGATGATCCCGAGACCGTAATCCTGTGGATAGCAGGCGCCTTTGGTGGTGGTCATTGGTATGGATTCCGGAGGGCGCGCTTGACTCCCCGAGTTCCTGCGGCTCCCACCGACGAGGTCGTGGCCCTGAGAGCGCGACGAGAACCCGAAATTCAACCGGATACAACATCTGTAAGAGATCTCGCTTATGAAAGACAATTCCAAGATGGTCATAAATACCCATTCCAGACCAAGATTCCCGCTGGAACTTTGATGAGTCCGTGTCCGCAACTCTCGAAATATCCGAGCTTCATGATGCAGGAATAGGTACAGCACAGAAAGGTGGACGCGGGACTTGAGGTGTTCCGAGTTCGACGAGCATACATATGTATGTAATGATAGGACTGTATTCGACATCCGTGTCTCGGCATTGCCCAGCTCACATGGAATAGGTCTTCTGCCCAGTTGGTAGAGACCGGTCAGAACGAGGAGATGTCCAGGGCCAATTCCGACTAATGCTCGTCATGCTTACATCCCAGACACGCAGACAAATGCGACTTTTTCGAGAGCACCGCTCTACCTTCACGGGTCTTGATCCGTAACCCGCGAGGATAGGGAAGTCCGCTGACTGCTTTTGCGAATGGAAGAGAATAATTATGATAGATCATGCCGATAAGAGGAATCTCCTCAAAGGAGTGAGGTAAATTATCTGTCTTCCTTGACGAGTGCAAGCCGGAGAACCGACGCTCTGGGCCCTCATTAGCCAGAGAAGGAAGGAAAAACGGTCAGTGTTCTGTGAAATGGAATCTCGTAAGTCGGAAAAGTTCGATAAGTTTGAGCTCGGACGTAATTTTCGCTCTCGCCGTCGGGAAAACCAAAATGGCTCCCTCGAAAATCGGAAATAACCCGCATACCTCATATTTGGACCTTTTCCGACGGAAGCAAGACCCCACGATTCCGTCCGCCGGGGGGGGGCGAAGGGGAGGCTTGAATGTATTCGCTTCCTACATTCTCGGAACGGAGTGGAAGATGATCAGAATCCGCGCGAGTATTGGCAGGGGAGACGTCACTAGCCAGAATGGATTCGACTCGTGTTTTTTTTCTCGCTTCGCTCGCTCCCAACTCGGCAAACAAAGAGCGTTCAATCCTATTTTCGCTCTTGTTGATGATTTACGTCACCCGTTTGCGGGATTGCCTATTGTCGTTTGTGTTGATGCCTTTCTTGTGATTCAAACAAGCAGGTAGTCGCCCTTTCGATCCTCGACCGACTAAGGATCCCCGCACCCAATGGTCGCCCATACGAAGCTCCAATCATTCACTAGAAGCTGCCATTCAAGGGACGGAGGGAGCTCTGTGACCCTCGATCGAAATTTCCGAGTTCGGTTCAAAAACGCTGAATAGGCCGTGAAATCGAAACAAAGCGATCGGAGAGATGCTGATGGAAAATCGTGATAAAGAAATATGTACGATTGGATACAGCGCCGCTACAAACGCCCTGCAAATAATTCCTTGGGTCTTATTGTCAGCTGAATGAAGAACGGAAGGTCTGACTGCGGAGCTCTAGCTAATCGAGAGCATAACCGATCATGTCGGCCCGAATTCCCGACAGCAGTCCTTAGGAGCGCTGATCCAGCTCCTTGGAAATCGGCAATGTGCCTTCGCCCCGATGCTGCCGATCCGCATCACCTCCGCATCAGCTGCTTGATTGACAACGCTCGGAGGATTTTCCGACCTCCAATTTTCTCGTCGGCCGCCGCTCCGAGCGCGGTAGCGGCCAGCGCGGCAAAGGAACAGAGTGAGTTTCTGAGCGAAAACGGGATTTCGTTCAGGTGAACGGCGCTCGGCCAACGCGTCGGTAGAAACACTCAATCTCGTTCGGAGGAAAAAAGGGAGACTCCATCACACGGACAGGAGTACGCCAGAAGACTTTGAGAAGAAACGACCGTAGTGATGAGAACAGAGCAAATGTAGAAAGCAGATGCTACGAGCGGACTTCCCAACGGCTCAAGGCTCGTTCGTGTTATCTTTTTCCTTATCCAAAGGCTCTGCGGGGACAAAGCTGTGACGAGTATGGAGTCCTGCCGGACTATTCCGTCGATCTCGGTCTCGTTTTCCGGGGAAAGTTGCTACACACGCTCGATTCGGCGCACGGTCAAGCTCCGCGCATCGAGGAGAACGGTCCGATCGCGAAGCTCCCGGGCTTGGCAATGTTCTAAGTACTGAATACGAACGACGCTCCCGATGATCCTCACGTCCAAACGGGGTCCGATACTGCGGTCGATCTGCGGGCTTCGATAAACAAGAGAAGAAACTTGGCGACAAAGTGTCTTCTGCGAGTTGATCAGTCTCAACGGTGGAATCGTAAATCGTAACATATCCATTGTTCCGAATCGGGAGGGCCACACCTGCTGGCCAGGGCGACCGTCAGTCGGATAAGTGACGGAAAAAATCTCCTGAATCGAATTTTTTCCAACGCGGGATTTCCAGCGGATGAGAATCGGATCGGGTCGACGGGTCCGAAATATTATCGGAGTTTAGGCGTGACAGCGGTGATTACTGTGAACAAATTCACGAAGAACACGACCGACGTTCTACCGTCTCCGTTTTCACCGGGGTAACCGGCAGAATCCGTCGCGCGGCGAGTTGAAATAACATTGGCGGTGGCGACGACGACAACGGCGGCGATCGCTCCGCCAGAAGAAGAGAGGACGTTCGCAGCGGCCCTCTCTCCGTTCGCTGCAGCCGCAACACTCACCAGAAAGAGCGATTGGCGCACAATTGAGCTGACTGCCAGTTGTTGTAACAAGACATCGCTGTCCATCTGATCTAGTGCCATAGGTAGTAGCGGCTTGACAACACAATGACAACATGGAGGAACTGTGCAACTACTGACGGATTACAGTGTCGACGTGCTTCTCCCCCATCGTCGCCATCGTCGTTGACATCATGATCGACTTCGGGAGAGATAGTCGTGCCGCCGCCGCCGTCGTCGCTGCTCCTGGAGGAGGTGGGGGGAAGATCGGCTGGTAGTGATGCCAAGGAAGAGAGCCGATCCTCCAGCTGCTCAAGTTCCGCCAGCGAGTTGTTCCTCTCCTTCGAGGTCGGTGCAGTTCAGCGAAACGGTGATTGCCATCACTCCCGATGGAGAGAAACGGCGTGAAGCGTTACTGCAACGGGCTTCGCGCGAGCTGCTCTACTTTTCGCCTCCGCCACTTTCGTTGGAGTGCGACGAGATCGAAAGTCAATGTTTGCAGTTCCTCAGCGACGAGCGGGGCCGCCTATCGCTCGAATCGTCGGCTCGGTCGCCGTGCGCGACCAGGCTCGCGCCTGCAGAGGGGAAAAAAGCTAGAACTTGCAGTTCCGAGAAATCCATGCCCAAGAATTCGAATGACGCCAGTCAGGGCGGCCCGCGCAAAGTGCTCGTAATCGAAACTAACCGGACCCCTCCTATGAGAGCCCAGTTCGTTCGAATCGGAAGCCCCTCCCCTACGATAGCATCCCCGATCGAGCCCAGGAGCCCAGACAGCGATGACGACCCAACTTACGCGAGGATCCTCTTCGCCGGAGAGTCCACGTCCAGTAAATCAAGTCCCTTGTTACGCCACCGGAAACCTCCGTCTCCACCGGCAAGTGAGCGCTCGGCCGTTTACGAACCGCTTTACTCGAAAGTCAACAAACAAAATCGCCGCTCTCAAGCACTGCCCTCATTCGAGAAGCGAACGTCGGTTGATTCCTCGTCGCTGCCGATCTCGGACACCGAAGATTCTCAATGCGGAAGCACACGGTCGCGTCGAACTTCGGAGCTTTCCGTCTCCGAGGGCGATGAAGTTGACGCGATCGTTCGCAACGCTTCCGACTCCAACGACAGCACTGCCCTAGTTCAGTTGAGCCTCCTCGGAGAACAACTCTCCAGCCTTGGGTCCCCCAATGCTGCCGACGATGATACTTCTATTTTTCTCCTTTCGCCTTCGGCGAACACCGGTTCCGATCAGGAAGCTGTCGATCTCGGGAATCTCATCAGTGCCGAGTTCGAAACTCACAGTGTGATGAGCAAGTGCTCGAGCCCTGCTTGCCCCCCCCAGGCCCGGTCACCGTCGTCGTGTGGGTCGCCGTTGCTACAACCCCCCTACAGTGCGTTCGTTTCGCCCCGTTCATCGAGTCCCCTGTCAACATGCTCTGTGTATAGTTTACCTTCGTGGTGGGATGATTCCGAAGAATGGAATGAAAGTCGTTGCTCCACGCTATCGAACGACGCCTTGGAAAAAGTGCGCGGTCAATTGGACCAGCTAAACGTGCGAGAAGCTGAAAAACGTCGGAAAAACCACCGGCGACACCAAGGGGCCCAGCAGGCTTCGACGAGTCCCGACGGGAGAGTTGTCACCCCGACGGGACATCTTGTCGATTTCAGTGAACTCGACTCGCTCGAGAAGGAGATCCCAAAAATTGAGATAACGCCACACAGCTCCCAACTCTTGAGCAAAGTAAGTCCCGCCGCCCTAGCTGCTTCGGGTCCCTGTCTTTCGCGTCATTCCCCTCAACGGGTTGTGATGTCTGCTTCGTTGGAGAATGTCGTCTCTGTCCTGCGGTCGATCGGCTCCGCTGAACCGGTCGGTCCTTCAAGCGGGAGCTCACATCCAGAATCGGAGCCAGGCCTAGCCTCACCGATGGCCGACGCCTGGTCAGTGCAAGTGAACGACGGTGCGGCCGTTTCTCGACGAGAGCCTCTGCCGGTGAGGAAAACCAGTGCATGGCGCACTAAGTTGTTTAGCTTTATCTTGGGTCTCACACGGATTCTCGATTCAATAGAAAAGGTAAACTTCCTTTTGCTTACTCCATCCCGGAGACCAACGAACGAAGGGCTTCATCTCCAAACCTGGTGGAGGGGTGCTTAACCCACTCAATCCCCGCACACTCCACTCGGTTATCTGGTAACCTCAAGGATTCGTGTCGGACTACTAATCACAGGTGTAGGGCTCTTGTCTTCTCTGAGTGAGTGTTATTCTTCGGACGATTTGAACAATCTTCCGGGAGTTCTCCCCTTCCTGAGAAATTTAATTTGAACCGAATTTTCGTCGTCTATCCGTCTATAGAAAAAGAAGGCTCCCGCTCATTGAGCGTTGGAGGAGGGCGTCCCGTCCTCAATGCTTTCGGGAGCCGCCATTCGCCTCTCGCGAGAGTGTTTCGAGCTTTCATGGCTCGGTGACACATGATGACGATATAGAACGCGGCGATAAGATAAGATACTGCGAAAGTTGGGGGGCTAGAAAACTAGTCAAGGAGGTGGGCGTGGAGACTGGCAGCTGCGCAGGCTCTGGGAAAGGAGTGCTCGCCCGGAGAATTTCCCCCAGACTCCTGTCACCTGAGACAGCCTGTCCTATTCGCTGAACGAAAAGCTAGATTCCTCGAGGAGCCAACCCATTCGTCTATTCTGATTCCTTTCTGCGATTCTCGAGGAAAGTTCGACCCATGGGTTTCCTCACTGAGCTTCCGGCGTTGCACTGACGGCGACATGAGGAAAACCATCGCCAGAATCGCATGATCTCCCGCGAGTGAAATTGCTGCGCGAGGAAAATTGTATTCAATGGGCTGCAGACTGGATTGACGTTAGCTACACGCAGATCGACTCGATCCACATTCATAATCGCGATCGCGTTCTCTGCGATACCTCCGTGGCGGTGTCTCTCAGCTGGATTTCGGGCGCCATCGTCCTCCGAAAGCAGCTCGCTCCTGCTATCGTCGGCTGTCCCTGATCCCAGATCGACTATTGTCATTATTGAGTGGAAGTATTTTATAGCCTCATTGTCATCTACAGTGCTCCCGGGTGGCCGGTGCATCGGCCTGTAGCCTGGACGACGATTCTCCGCTCCGAAAACATGGTAGACCGTGTTGTGGGTGTTGAGTGCGCACATGTGTTTTCCTCCCGGGAGGGAGAGAAACACGGAAAGACTGGTAGCGATCAGGGCAGGCAAGCGAGCAAGAGGCCGCATCTAAATTCATGGGACGTGGATATCGCTGGGCCGCTTCTCGTCTCGACGTCGACAATTTGTCACTCACTCTCGCTCATCGGACTCGTGCGTGAAACGGCCGACGATGAATCAGTGGGCGTCTCGAATGTTCGTCCTAAAGAGAGACGCTACCTCTGACGATCCCGCTCGTGAAGTCGCCTTACAACGCACCCTGTCCTCGCATTGCCACGCAATGCTCCAGGAGTCTCGCCCCATTCGATATCGTACGACCTCGTAGCGATTGGGGATATCCCTTGATAACAAGACGCGATCCGAATCCCTCTGGAGGAGAGTTTCTGCTCTTGAGTTTGTGGAGGAGCTTTCTCGGCAATTTCAACGGCCAAGTGCTTCAGTAAGACAATGACAGTGCTGTAATCAAAAATGAAAGGGGGAAGACGGTGGTTGGAATCCGAAGCATCTCAAGTGTTTTGATTTCGTTTGTTGATTGGCTGTCTGTCTCGTGAGAGCTTCGCTGTCGAGTTCCCGCTGACGTCTCGCTCTTCTCCGTGTTGCGACCGGAGCTCGAGAATCCGATCGAAGAGACGAACAACGCGGCGACTCTCCGGGAGGGTCAGCCCGTTATCAGAAGAGACGACTTCACAGCTGTCTTGAGAATGCCTTGCCCGAGCGGTACTTCGTTCTCCGTTGCGAGTAGCTTCCGGACGCCGCGGAGGGAGTCGGTGTTGACAACAGCAACGGCGTTGTCGCCGTCGTCGTCGTCAGACGCGACAGAGACAACTGACCTAGAACTGTCCTCTTGATGCGGGCAGAAGAGTCGGCCAGCCGTATACGGCCCGCGATCCGGTACCGAGCGAATGGCAGAACGCGGGCGGTCACCGCGGGAGCCCTGATGATGATGGACAGTCGAAATTAACACCAACTCTCGACCGATGTCGATGTTGGAGGAAACTGCGGAGCGAAGGATCTGAACGCGAGGTGCTCCACGCGTCTGCTCTTAAGAATTTGAAGCACTCGCACAGTGCTCCCAAGTGTATTTAAACGCGAACATTTTCGTATCCAGCTCCGTCGTGATACGTGCCCGACCGCATCGTAGTGTGCGTGAGTCTTTTATTTCTTGCTTTATGCTGTTGCTCGAGCGAAAAAATATATTTTCCTGAAGGCACACGCTCGTCCCTACAAACCCCCACGTGGAAGCCATCAAAAAGAAAGGAGGAAACGAAAGTTTTCGTTCGGAGGGGTACATGGCCGCTACTGCGGCCGCCAACATTGGTTGTTACAGTGGTATGATAGCGTTGCTCGCACTGGGAGCATCCCGAGGAAGAGTTTTTTCCCAAACAAGTCCCGATTGGCAGGTACGGAAGTACGTCGAACACAATGAGATGCGAAGAAGCTCAGCTGCGTGTGATTTTCCGCTCCACAATCAGCTAAACTCAATAGAATTGCGGATCGAACTTCGGATTCTCAGATCCCGAACTGAGCTCAAACTGGTTCCGAGCAGAGGTCGAAAAAGCCGCTGTTTTCAGTCAGTGCTACGCTTTCTAAAGCCAGAATCCGTTGCAATCCCCGATTGCAACATATGAGGAGACATGGTTGAGCAAGACACACGCGCCATCCTCGGAGAAGGCTGTATCATCAGGCTCCGCATAAACAAACATGAAATGATATGAATGCTTGGATATTCTTGAATATCTATGAAGTGCCAGATTCAGTCGGTCCAGCCTCCAGACCCTGTCCTGTGTTCCGTACGGAAAAAAGGCCTTCGGAACGTTTGCGGCTAGAGGTTTTCGCTCACAAAGACTCTCCAATCCCTCAAGTATCGCATAGACTGTAGAGTCTCATGCATTGAAATGGTCGTCCTTCGAGAGCACTTTGTGCGGAAATATGTTACTGTTCTGTGGAATCCCTGCTGAAGGATTCGTAATTCGCGTTTTCCTGAAGGGGGAGCCGTAGATGAAATGAATTCACGATATCGATCGAGGAGTCAACCCTCAGTCGACTAAAAGAATTCTCTACGCAGCCGATCGAAGTTCAAGAGTCGCTGAGTGCTCATCGCTCCGATGGCCATCATCTAATTATTGTCAGAGCTGATTTCACTTCAAGCTCGAGGAAGAGCGTCGCGAGAGAGATTCGGATGAGGTAATTCCACTACGTCTGATGCGTCTGAATCGGACCGGAACGGAGCATGATATCACCCTACCAGACGTCGGTGCGTGCCGGCCACACGTGTCTTACTGCTCCTGCTTTGATCACTGAATGGATTCGCGATCGCTTTGTGGGGCAGAAACTCCACCAAGGCGGCGAATGATCTCTCTATCCAAACTCGTCTGTGTCTCTGTTTGGCAGACGGACCGACCGGTTGGTTGGTTGGTTGGCTGCTTGCTTAGGCCGCCAGCGAGCTGGTGAGTTGCGTCCGGAGCTCAGCGACTCTATTCATGTGCGTTGTTTACATTGGAGAAAGACGTTTGCCTGCGGATATTTGTGCTTCGTGTTCAGCTGTTCACTCGCGCGCTGGCTCGCTCACCCACTGACTAGATAGCTCTTCTGCCACCAGATGGATCAGAGAGCTTCTCCATCGATTCGCACATACATCGCCTGAGATCCATGGACAGGCAATCGAATACCGGGACTGAATTCCGAGGGAATCATTCGAACGCATCGGATTTTCTGTTAAACGCCAATCGGACGTTCGCAAGAATACGTAAAGGCATATCAGAAACGTTCCCGAAACGGCCCGGAGGGCCGCGCGCGGTATCGAGATCAGAAAGACAGCGCATAGGTGTGACAAAACTCCGCGACCTGTCATTGATTTTACCAAGAGCTAACCTCGGAGTTCCTTCAGGACGTCGCAACGTCTTGACCACGCTCCCTAGCTCGGGTCGAACTCATTTCTCGTAAGTTCGTATCTGGAGCGAAATAAGGATTCTGGCTCGAACGCCACTGAGGATCCGGCGGTGTGGTCTAGGATTGTTGCTCGAGACCAGCAGAGCGTCTGATTGTAAGCGCGATATTGATCACCGGCGAACGATGTTATCATCTGTTTGTATGAGATTTACTCCGATACCTATCGAAGGACACAACTCTCGCCGCTGCGCTAGCCGATGCCCTCAAGAACGAGCGTAGCGCGGCACTACGAGAGAATCCGGTGGTCGACATTCCGCCCGTTCCAGTAGAGCTGGCTTCCCTCCCGAGCGTACGACTTCCCCGTAGGAGCTGATTCGCATGAAAACTTATCACGCGAGAGATCTATCGCCTCAAATTATCGAGGCGAGCAGCAGGAGGATCGCGCGGCGGTTAGCTCAGCAGAGACACGGTCTCCAATATTGACTCCCGAGTTCATAGCGCGGGAACGCCGTAGTCTTCCATGTCAACATCGTCGGATGGCTCGCTAAGCGACCATAATTGTTCTTGATGAAGTCTACATTGCCTCGATGATATCCGGGAGCCCACGATCGTTCCTCGGATGCGTTCAGAGTTTAGAGAGACCTGTCTCGGTGCATCATGTCGCTAAATGATGATCGATTGTCTACAGAAGTGATCGACCTATCGCCGTGGACGATCCCTTCTTACAATCGCTCGTAGGAAAATCGATGCAACCCCAGTGCCAGGCTATGCATCCGAAATCGAGATGGAATCAGATCGAGCTGACGATTTGAAAAATGGCTTTCCGATTATTCGTTCCGACATTCTTCCATGACGGGTCGGACATCGGCTTAGCCCTTGCAGGGCTCTAGAGATATCATGGCCATGCCGTTGACCGGACTGCATCCGGAATCATAACGACTGATGCGCTCCTTCGAGGCGGGGGATTCGAATTTCCCACGGGCTCTCCTCCCGATGGTTTCCCCAGAATTTCCATCGGTGAATTTTTGTCGAAGAACGCCAAGGCGGGCCCCGTGTCAGACCTTAGCGGATTTGCGTACCCGTCTCCAGCGGCCAGAATCATCCGCGGACACGACCATCTACTTCATCCGAGTCGTTCGTCTGATCTGATGCTTTGTATCCTGCCACAACGATTCGCTTTTCTAAGCTCCGTCCGATGGAGCTAACACACTGACAACAGTCGGATGGACGACAACGTCCGAGCGTCTTCTGGTTGATGATTCCGACGGCCTTCGTCAGGAGGCTTCTGTCCGGACGCCGCGAGCAGCTCGCCCTGAGAGCCTTGCACGGGAACGACGTTTTAATACTCATTTCTCTCTGTCAGAATGATTCCTCTGCGCTCCTGGGCGTTCGAGTCAAATTTTATTATCACCGCGTATAAATCTGTTCGTGACCGTATTTAGACTTGCGGTCGTATACTGCGAGTCGCACCATCATGCCTCACCGCATGCATTTCAAGAGGCCCAACTCGAAGACTGAGCTGCAGAGTTCTGTGGCCCTGGAAACCGAATCTGGCGACCTTAAGGCTATCCATTAACATCTGTAATCAATAGGGCCACTGGTCATTAGTCTGACAATGAGGGACATACGATATTCCGATGCTGACATCGATTACTGAGTCAAAATAAGCATGCTGACCCGCTGTAGTTCTTTTACCTCTTTTGTCGGGATGATAATCTGCGGAAATGATGCTCCGCCATGGAATTAGCGACAAGTGGGCCGTCCTTGGTGGTCACCGGAGCGGTAACGTAACAACGCTTCTCTGATCGCTCTGACTGCGGGAGAAGGAAAATCAGATCTCATTTCATATGGTCCCGATAAGAGCACCTGAGATTAGTCAGCGATCATGTCTTCACGCGAAGTTTTCGAGGTTCAGTGTGTCCAAATTCTGTATCGTCTCGCTCGCGAAAAGCAAACGGGGAATCAGTTCTCACATGCGGGACGCAATCCCACGCGAGAGCTTTGATGTACCAAGAGAAATCTCCTTCCACTTAGGGGCGTCGAATATTTTCGAATCTTTTTCTGGAGCGTTGCCTTCATTTTGACGAGGTGAGCTTCAGGAGCCGAACAACCGACTCACACGAGCGGCATCTATCTCGCGGAAAAGACGAGCTTCCGAGCCTTGACTTCGTTCCCCGGTCCCGAAGTCATATGAACCTCCTCATGCATGATTTGGAGGAGCGTTTTAGGATACGTCATTTGTATTTTCAAAGCGTCTCGCCGCAAACGTTGCTTTTTTTTCTGAGGGCGAGTTTCCCTCTAGTGAGAGTCACACCGCGCGGCTCCCTAGGCATGCGTGTTTCAATGTTGGATGTTTACCACTAAATCCGTTTATTCTAAAGTCACCCAGGGCGACGCCCGACGTATGCATCCCACGGTCCCGCAGCAGAGCGATTCCAATATTAGAATAAGCGGGAAAGTTCTCCTCCCGCCGACCGGAATCATGCGACATGGATCAACCGAACAGCGGAGTGTATAGCAAACTTCAAACGAACTAAATCGAAGCATCGCGCTACAAGGTCACATCGCCGGCATATTCACGTCTGTGCACGCTGGAAGCTTCTTTGCTCGGCGTCATGGATCGGTCTCATCCGCACAGGTTGTCCTTAGGATCTTAGAGATCTGACGGAGTAAAAAACCAAAAACGGCGAATCACTTACGATCCGGAGGAATCTCCCGTTGTAAAGCAGCGGGAGACTGTCGGCAATTCGGCTGTTTTCTCCTTCTTCCGAACTTGAGGCAGGCAGCAGCACCGAAATGAGATAGCGGTGCCGCATCTTGAGCGTATATGAAGCATTCATTCATTCATCCGGTCATTCGTCAGAACGTGTTTTACTCGCTTCAACTTTTTACTCGATAGATTGTTCTCCGGCGATGAGACGTGGCTGTGAGAATCCTTTGTTTGCTCCCGGAGGTGTGAATGCCGAAGCGGCCAGGAATGTGTTGATGCTTTTTTGAAGCATACATTTTTTTGTCAGTCGAATTCCGAGACCGACTGACGTCGGAGCCTATCCTCGCAGCGTTGGCAGAGCTTCTGACGAACGCTCACGTGATTCGGGTAACCAGGAGATTCGCGAAGCTTTCCGCGGTACATGGTCGAACCCCTTTAGAACGTGGCACGTCGATCGAGACTCCGGAAGGATGCGAAACTGCCTTGCGTGAATAAGTGAATTCATCTGCAATCTATCGCGAGAGCTATCTAAGAGGCACGGTCGATTGGTCGAGGATTCGAGCACAGTCAACGCTCCATTTTCGGAGGGCCGACCTTTTACGACGCGGAGAAATCGCGGTCGTCCAACATTGGCAGTGCTCTGATTAGCGAAGCTCCACAACGATTCGCCTAAAAATGAACGAACCCGAACCATCCGGTCGATGGGCGTCCGGATCTAAATCAATTACCGCAGTCTGTTTCGAATCTACTGAACGTACAGAGCCTGAAATCCATAGCATTTGATGTGTCTTCGGAGAGGATGGATATGAAACCGTCGTCCCGCGTCACGCACGTCAAAAACGTTGACTCGAAAGTTTGCGAACGCGAGGTCATCACAAAGTAATAGGATGCGGAATGGCGGCACCAGCATCGAACACGGACAT
This sequence comes from Galendromus occidentalis, assembly GCF_000255335.2. NCBI lineage: Eukaryota > Metazoa > Arthropoda > Arachnida > Mesostigmata > Phytoseiidae > Galendromus > Galendromus occidentalis. Next base: position 335,144 of record NW_003804429.1, read on the forward strand.
CCGACGGAAGATATGGGAGCCACCGAAGTCGATTTCTGAGTAGAATCGTCATGGACGTCGCGTAAATCCGCAGATCCGTAGTGGCATTGATGAATTATGCCACGAGAAACAGCTCAGGCTGAGTAAATCTGCATCGCGAGTGTTGTATCAGCGGTCAACATGACGGGGAAGCTGACTCAAGCAGAATTTCGGAGGAATTCTCTAGCACCATCCTCCAGGAGATACTGAAATACGAAACAGTCTGGAAGCCAGAGTCGAATCTCCGAGATATAGCTTTGCTCCGAGTCCAGAAGGCAGTCGGGTTTCCGGACAGCTACCTCGAGGATGATCAGAGAAATCCAGCGAAGGCGATGTCTCTCGGCGGACGCTTGCGCTGTCGTCCGTCCAACTGCCTCGTTGCACCAAATTCATTCCGGCGCCCTGAGCACCGGGACATTGAGTCTTGCTTCAATTTCTCACTTTGTTCGCCTGGAAGAGCAGACGAAAGGCACCACCATTGACGCAGCTGTTGTGGATGTTGTGATTTGTGGTGCACTCGTCGAGAGATGCAGGGAGATATTTTTCCGCGAGTACTTCCGGAGCCTTCGGCATGTCCGTCAGCCTCTGGGCGGATCTTCTCAACGTGAATTTTCTGTCCTTTTTACGCATTCCTAGCCGTGAGAGCCGAATGCTTTTTCAGCTAGCTGCGGAAGTGTGGATGTAGGCTCTCTCACGAGATCTCACCCCGTTATCTTATCCACGATTTATGGCGTCTGTGCGGGCCATGCTCCGTACCTGAATGAGTCGATTGCGCTGCTGATAGCCTAGCGCGGTGGACTCCGTGTTGGGAACGATCGCGTGGAAAATCATTCTACACCTACCGGCGAGCAACACCGTAAGCACCGGCCGGGCGACGGCGATATGCCCCGCTCAGGAGCGAGCTGACGAGAATTGAAGATGTAATCGATTCTGGTCGTCGATGGGTCGAGGGTATTCAGTTTTCACTCTTCAGGGAACGAATCGTACAGGAGGGAAAAGTGTGCACCGAAGGACGATGGAGTACCTACTCCGTGAAGCATACTCTGACAATGAAACAGCCTATCTCGTATTTGTGTTCCTTGACAGAGAGGAATCCTATTACCGGAAGAGAGGAAGCTTGGATTCGACATAAGCTCCTTAGTCGCTGTCCGGAGCGGCCTAATGAGCCTTCCCTCGTATTTTCGGCAGTAGCCATTACGACGATAGGGCTCACGCGCATAGACATCCGAAAGTCACTCAAGGATCAATGTACTGGAAACGATATCCACAGGAGTATCATTTCGAGGAATTTCGGTTTAATCTCTCGACTGCTGACGCGCCTGATACGTCGCTTTCGCAAGACGCGAGCTGGAGGACACAGCTCATTCAAAGTCCGGAGCCTGGCCTCTGTCGAGCGGTTCCGATTCGCGACCTCCAACCTGCAGAGTTCTCAAGTGTCATCGATCCCTGCTGATTGCGCCCCTTGCATGCCCCTCAGGCATCCCGATCCCGATCGATTTTCTTGTGGAGCGGAAATGCAGTCTTCCAAAGCAATACCGCTGCGGCTTTCAATTTTCGGTGAAATTTAGCGAGAAATGAGATCAACACTTGTCGAGAGACCCTGCTCTGTGAGGCGGAACCTTGGAGATGCATGATTGCCGTCGTCGGCTCAAAGAGAAATTTATGCAAATACGATGCATCCATCACTTCGAACAACCTGTATTTTATTCATTCGACCATTTATGCATAGACGCCCGGGAAGGCGCGAAGGGATCTCTCAAATTCTCTAATTAGTGAATTCGGTCCTACGACAGTCGCGTGCTGCGCGTCGAAGGCGTTCCGTGAAGCTTCCCCTGAAACAATCAGCCAGCCGGACGGCTGACAGCGGGGAGCACGCGCTCGAAGCTCCGAATGAGAGAATCGACCGCTGGAATGGAATTCGTTCGGGCATTTACAGCTCGATCCTGTCTCTCGATTCAAGTTCATAATATCATGTCGTCTCGGGGGTTCTGATTCATGAAGCTATATGAATGAGTCTGTAATTTAATTTCTCCGGTGCATATCGCTCAAGACGTGAGCCGCACTGCGAATCACTCGCTGGCGTTGCGTACTCGTTGGGAAACGCTAGACTAGGTCTACGCTGCGGGTTGGAAGCCGCTGGATACGGCTCGAATGAGTTTCGGACGGAGAGGGGAGAGAAGAGGAGGTAATCTTTCCGTCTGGACGAGACGTCATTGTGATGAGACAAAACTAACAAGCTATAATCAGGCTCCGCAGCCAGTCGGTCCATCTATTCCTAAGATTGGCAGAAGTATCCCGCGTGGAGCTTGTTTACTTCATACCGCTTGTCAGCGCTACACCGGTCCCATGCGACAATTAGCGGGATCGGCAGGACCGCTTGGTCGCTCATCTATCTATTTATTCCGCCTGCGTAGGCGGCTGTCGATACAGACTCGCTCAAAAGTTTGAAAGGGGTGTAGGCCCCATTCTGCTTATACTTCGCCCAACAGATCGGCGGAAGCTATCATGAATAATAAGTTCTACTCAGGAGCTTCCATCTTTCCGTTCAATGACGTGGCATCATATATGCTCCCTAAGAGCCAGAAACTCAGTTTCGGAATCATTCTGATTCCGCTCCACTTTCGATTCGTCTCGGAACTAGGCATTGAAACTCCGACCCTCCGCCAAGGAGTAGGAGCTAATAAGGATCGTATTTCCGATACGGATTGAGACGGACCACATGGGGAGAAGCAAGAAACGCAATGAGCAATGTTCAGAAGTCGAAGCATTCCGACAAACACAATAGATCTCCCGCGTTCGCTATGCGTTGAATGGAGTCCTTCTCCACTCCACTTGACTCTGGCTTAGCGGAATTTCCCCACCCGGCTCTGTATAATTTGTGATCGTAATATTTCACGAGTGCTTATTTTACATTGACTGTCCGGTCGATTTGTCTGTGGACTCGAGAAATGCGACTATCTTGAATGCACGGAATCCTTCTTAACGGAGATTTATGCTCCGGCGCTCACGCACACATGTCTGAGCCACACGAACGCACTCGGAAACCGCGGCCTCTCCTCATTCGCTGCGGCTACCGACCACTCCAAATTGGGTAGGCATCGTCCAGTGCGAGGCGGTCGATCCGAAAATGCGGAAACGCAAGGAAATGCGAAATCTGCCAACCATCAAGGGAGTTCCGATTCTCATCGGATCGACCGATCAATGAATTGCCATTCCACTCGAATTAGAGTAGAAAATTTGGGTCGGTAAATTGCATATCGGGCTAGCCGCGGATGATCTGGCGTTGACTGGGAGTATAATATCGGGGTGAACTCCGGTGACTGTTGTAAAAAGAGTTGGGCACACTCAGACGCACTCGGACATCATGAAGTTCGCAGGGCTTTCGCCAACATCTGGATTGAAGCCTACCCTGGTGACTGCCGAAATCCGTTTCTCATTCCCTTCCAGCCGGTTCCTCTATTCGAACGATTTCCTCTCAGAAATTGTCTCCGTGAATGAATTCGCTCCATATAGATCTTCTGAGGCTTGGTTGCATGGGATGTGCATTGGCTCCCAGCGACTATCGGTGGGAAAGTTTCCTCTCTCCAGGAATCGATCATTGTTGAGTTTTTTTCCAATGAGTTCTCCTCTCCTGAGTCCTTCGAGTCTCATACCGGAACGTCTGCCGACCATGGAGCGAGTCTCCATTTGATCACGCCACGTACTCCCATGAAATTCTGTACGCTCTGTCTCCTTACAGTAATTAGTAGGTACGTAGAAATTCGACATTCGACTGATGGAACGAGCGACGAATGAATGAGAGCTCCCGACTGAATTGATAGCGCTGGCAAGAACGGATGAACGAACGATGCAACCCGTAACTCACCGTTGACGCGTCCCGGTGGTCTGAGCTGACGTCAGCTCCTGACGGCGACGGCGAGATAGCGTTTGCAGTGAAGAGGCGCCGGAAGCCTACTTTCTCGAAGGAATGCGCCTAGTCCCCTGATTCCGGAATCGATACGCTTGCGCTCCGAGGCTAGTGTGGTTCGATAATTCATCTGGTTGACGGCATGCATACATGAATGTCGTCTGAACGATTGATCTGGACTTTTTGATCCGTCAGTCGCTGAGCGGAATCAGAATCGGGTCGTGCGGATTTCGTCCGCGATCGCCATCCAGATTCGCTCCACACAGGGTCTGCCCGCAATTTTCCGGGAATCTCAAGCCGGAAGCGGGGAAGAACTTTCACTCCGTGCGATGTGAGCCGTCGCTCGTAGTGGACGAGCTGATTCATGTCCCCGTGACGCCAGTTCTCGAAAGTTCGTTCTCATGTTCTTGACATAAGGAGCGACAAGAAGTGCCGACTGATCCGTCGTCGTGTGTAAGTCTCATTGCTGTATCTCGTCGACTGTGGTCACTGGGATCCAGCGATGTTCTTTGCCAGCAAGGCCACACCAACGATGAGCGTCATGAGCCCACAAGTCTGCTCGGCCTCTGCTCTAGGGCCCGTGGTGGGGCTTCTCTGTAGCAGACCAGACTGCCGCGGGATTGAAATACATAGCGGCATTCGCATCGAGAGAACGGCTTTTCGGGCCGACGACTCTCTCTTTCGTCATCTTTTCTTGTTTACCCCCCGAAAAAGCGTCGAAGTCGAGGAAAATACATGAAAAAAGGTTTCGCGCAAATAATCGCACCGTGGTGGTGGGCAGGAAACGCTGGAACTTTACCGTTCGCTAACCATAGCGAGCGGATACAACGACGACTGGAACGTCAAACAATCGTCGGCACAAAAATCGTTTTTCCGTGAAGTCCAATTTTCAAGTCCGAGCCTTTGAATCACGATGTCGGTTCCGAACATATCGGTGCGACTTCGTTCGACTCACGAATGTGGCCAAAAGAAAAACTTCATTAGCAGCCATATTCGGAATCGAAGGTTTTCGGAAAGTGTATTTCCTCTGAATTGCGCAGCGCAATACTGGAAGTCGGAGCAGTCCGCTTCGGTTCCGCTCTCTGTCTCGTCTGTTTTTCCTTAAAAACACGGGCACCTTACACGCCATGCAACCGCGAATCTGTTCCCCGGACTCATTGTCAGCCGAATTCAGGGTGTCTCCTGTCTGATTGAAATTGATGGAAATTCATCTCCCGCCTGAGCGCAATCGCTCTCGTCTCGCAATCATTGTTCGTTCTCACCGAACTGCCGTAGTATGAGCCCTTCACCAAGCGTCCGACGGATGAAGGTTCTGTTGTCTCGTTCATCTCTCTGGTCAAGAAGTTGTAGGTGTTCCTGCTTATGAACACCCTCGATGACCCATGACGCCACGGAATAATTTACGCTCGGGGTTCCGTGGAAAATTCGGCGTTCCTCCCAGTGCACGGAGCGGGACGGGGAAACCCATGGGCTCTCCAACGAAAATCGCCCGAGGTTCCGCATCGCCCCATATAGAACTCACAATCCGATCATGCTACCTCAGTTTCCCGCCGAGCTGCCGACTTCACTGGAGGCTATCGGTGCGACAGCCGTCGCAGCTGAACTTGTTTCACCCGTCTCTCGATTCTGAGGGGATAATTATTAAAGAAAAGCCCACTGCAGAACGAAGCAAGCGAATCGCCGGTGATCGAGCTCACCTAGCGGGGCGCAGGCGAGCGGCGATCTCGTCGACGGAGAAGTCGATCCGGAGACTCTTCTGTCGGATGGTCAAGACGTAGAAGCGCTTGCTTGTTGGTGGCTCTGCTCATTGTGATGGAGATGTCCGGGCCCTCGAGTGGGCCATGTCTTTCGCATCTAATCATTCATTCGTTTTTCTGATCTTGACATCTGTCTGCTTCAGTCCGCTGGGGCGGCTGCCCGGTGATCGGGAATCACCGATTTTCTATCAACTTATGTCATACAAGGAGCGAGCTTCTCCATAGCAACCACGTCCAGTCCCGAGTGGGATTACCCTGCGACACCTCGTTATTATTACACGCCTCACTTTATTCACTGGCTCGAAACCAATCGAAGCGTTCATTCCGCTGACGGCTCACAAGATTCGGAGATGAGAGAATATTTATCTACTGACAAGTGGAGCGAGTTGCTCACCGGCTGTCGGAGAATTTCCATCCCGACTGCGGGACTGTGCGAGCGGAGTAACAGAACCAGGCGCAATGTGGGCCTCGATATGGGCGAGGAGGTGTTCCGTATTTTTTAATGCCTCTCGAATGGCGCCATATTCCCATGACCCTCAGGCGGTACCTTTCCGAGGAAGCCAGGCAGCGTCGAACTCGTATCTGGGATCCGCCCGCTCCAAACGAAGCCCGGCGGTGGGAGCATCGGACGTTCTTCGGAGCTCTGCAATGCGTGGAGCCCACAATACTCTCTCGGAAGAACTCAGCGACAGACTGCCCATAAGCTTTTCGCAATATTCAAATGTCTTCCTCTTATCGCTCAGAAACATTTCTCCTCAGCACACCGGAAGGCTTAGTACCGACGTAGTGTGCTCAAGTTTCGCTCACACCATTTCGCCCGATAACGTGTCGACGCTTTTCAAACGTACCGCCCTACACCGACCTTTAGGCGCTTTTGAATTTGCTGCGGGGCGGGCCGTGCATTTCATCGTGAAGCTCCTCACTTTGTCGACGGCCTCCTGAAGCATTGACTGTCATCGATCGGGACTCTCTCCAGATTGAATTCTCACAGACGAATTACCCTAACAGTCGATTGCAGTAATTGATGCTCTCCCTAGAATGTAGACGAATTAGCTGAACGATGTCGCTCAACTTAACCCTCCGAACACCGCGCGCGCCGGCGAATCCATTCTCCGTCTGCGAGCCGAAACTTCTTTCGAAGCCATCCCAAAAAAAAGTCTCCTGGTTCCAGCTCCGCGGCTCGTTGACTTCTCCCGGCGGGGACGCTATCTCCTCGAGTTATAATGATTATGTAAACTTGATTAGTCTCTGAATGTTCATCGTAATGAACGTCGTGTTCTGATGGATACCCCTGCTGATGGTGCAATTGATGCCGGCTTTATCAATCACATCGGAGCAGAGAGCACATTATGAGTTTATGAGATGGCGACCACAAATGGTCTCTATTACCTAATCGGTCATTTTCAAGAAGATATCGATTTTATGAACGAAGGAATGACGAACGAAGGAATACACATAGGTATCTGAATGCTGAATGAAATGGAAAACTATCGATACCGATCATCGAGCTTGAAGGATTAATGAGTGACATTTCAACTTACAGGAGTTGCAACGAGAAATCGATACTCAACGAGACCTCCACTTGACCATAAGCGATCGAAGTCAAAGCCTCATCCATGGGGTCCATGCCCCATCCGAAGAAGCTCTGCACATCAAAGCGAGAGTCGATGAAATGAACGCGCGATGGGATAACCTCCGACTGAGGATTGTTTCTCTGCGGTAAGACACATGCTCCCCCTTGATCGTGATGTAATCGATTCAATAACCTATGCGCCTGATTCGAGAATCATTTCGATACACAAGCTCATGAGCTCCGAAAAATATACAAGATACACGCTGGATCGTTCGAGTGTGGCGGAACCCGAATGCAGAGAGCGATATTCAATGCGGGGTGATCGGAACCAATTTCCTCTTGGCCTTCCCAGGACGCGTTTGGAAAGCGGGGCCGACCATTGGCAGCAACTTATGCTCTCGCTAAGAGAACTTGTCGAGTGGGTGGTCAAGAAAGAAACGGAGCTCGGTGCCCAGCCTCAGATCGGTAAGTGACATGTAGACGTGAATAATTCATCGGTTCCACGCCGACAGATCGTATCCAAGCCCTACTACGAGGCTCGTATAGATTTTGGGCATCGCTTGATGACTATCGAGATCGAGATACCACTTCCATTCCAATAAATGGGAACCGTCGGAGCTGGAGCTTAACTCATTCCGTTTCCAGGCGGCGATGTGGCGACCATCATGCGTCAACAAGACGACCACCGAAATTTCCGAGTGCAGTTGGACGATAAGCGACCGATCGTCGAGAGCGCTTTGTTGGCAGGGAGGAATTTCTTGCAAAGGGAAGGAAATTCAGAGATGACACCGCCAGAACGTAGGTCCAACGTTTCTTCGAGGAGTTCTCTGCTCACCCGATTCCTCGTAGCGAGATTGAGGGGAAATATTCATTTGAGAGAGGCGGCCAATAGATGGATCAGGAATTGTAGGCCGGGATCTTTCGAGAATTGAAGTCTTGGGGGGACGTCCCTGTCTCCAGGCGAATTTCCCCAGGTTCCAGGAGTTTGTTTGAGGAACCACGGCCTATCCCACATTTCAGAGTTCGAGCGACGAGCCAGCAACGGAGGAGCTCGTGTAGGCGGTCCCACCGGTCCTAATGGTCTGGCCCCCGGAGGGAACGCGGATGAAGACAAGCGAGAACTCGTGAGGTCTATCCGGAGAGATGTGACAAAGCTGACCGAAAAGTGGGACATCCTCGTCGCCCACACCGACCAGAGGCACAAGCGCCTCGACGACGTGCTCAATGTGAGTTCTATATTCTGATAGACGGAAACTCCATGGGAGTTCGTCGCATGAGCCGAGTTTCAGAGTTGATGAGAGCTACTCCCTGAGCCGGATCTGCGAAGTCTGGAACGAGTGATCACATCACGAGGCTCTTCACTTTGTTCCCCTCCGAGAGCTTCGTCGAGGATGAGTCGCTCGCGTGTCCGATGCTTTCAATAGTTTTCCGCTCGAATAGATTTAGTCCATACCCACGGAGCGTTTGCAGACTGTCTGTTTCTGATTCTGACGACTTGACATCGATCCGATTCCTCCCACCAACAATTTTCATTAGTGCCGAGTTCGGCGCCGAACCGGGCGCACCGAACGGCTGGCTTCCGCTAGCTCGTTCGCTTACCATCGGTCATCTCACCCAGTCAGAACCATTGAATGTTTAGTCTTGGTTGCGGATCCAAGAAGGCGGACGGTTGAAAGCTGGAACGAGGACGTCCCAATCACTCGAGTCTGCTCAAGCAGCCACGTTCGAGTAGGCAGCAAGTGGAATGCTTGGCGTGACTTCCTGAGTCTCGCGGATGGATGCTCGGGGTGCATCCGTCCGCAATTCGCCCGATCGAGGTGCCCAAGAGCAAGCTGTTCACGAGTTTCGGGTTCAGTGGCGGTTATCACCAGCGTATTGAATGCAGCGATCGATGACACGCCTTCCCTTGTGCTCTGGAACAAAGGCATCTGAATGGCGAATCTTCGTGGATGAACCACGATACGATGAGCTTTTTGAAGCCACTCAACATTTCGGGCCAATACCGATGGAGATGAACAGCGTGGGTGGGCGACGAGAATCGCTGATGCAAACCACGTTTAGGATCGAAATATGAAACATGTCAGAACGCTCCTTTTTACGCTTCCCCGGTCTTAAGGGAGGAATACTTTGGGTCATGGGAACTCCCTGCGGGAAGACGCGCGCGAAACACTGCGGAGAGCCCAGCCCGAGTAGTTTGCTCGAGAGTTTATTTCCTTCCAGAAAGGAAGGAAGATAAAGATTGTATACCCATCAAGTGTCGAGAGGCTGTCTCCAATGTGATGAGCACGCCTGACGGAGTAGATTGTCGTCTGATTTCCGGCATAATGAATCATTGACACCCTTTTTTCGGAAAGGAGACGGACTGCGCTATCCCTTCGATTTCGACCAGAAACCTTTCTCACGCTAGATCTCGAGGAAGACACAGAGCAGCGGATAGACCTCCGCAAAACGATTCTTGGTTTCATTCCTCCCTTTCGGTTGACGCTCGTATCGCTCAACATCCGCGGAAGTCGGCAAGAGACAACTCCGAGCATCCACAGAGCGCTGTTGCTTAATCGTACGAAAGCATCATCCCCTTGTCTGGCTCTTCGGCCACGAATGCCAACGAGGAGGGGCATTCGTGCTCCGATCGGACACATCCATTTGCGCCTGACTGTGGTTTGGTATCGTTCTCCAGCGACCTTTCCTCTACGAATCCTCTCTCCTAGATCCTCTCCGGAACGCGGTAGCAGAAACAACGGGTAGCAATAATCGGACCGCTGTAGAGCCCGAAGAAGGATAATGTGCTATATGTTTGAGTCGTCATTCTCGTAGAAGTTTCGAAGTGCTGTGGATAATCCATCTCCCTACAAAAGTTTGGGTTTTAGCTCGAGAGAATGTTTCCAACGATTTTGTGAGTTGATTGACGTTCATCCTCCCTCGAAGATCGTGCGCGGATCTACCACACTCAGACGTGGAGTCTTCCCGTTGTGGAATGAGTTCAGCTGGTCGCATTCTCAAAGAATGGAATTCTGACAGTCCCAGGACGCTTGTTGAGGAGGCCCGCGGTCCGCGTGGAAGTTCCCTGAATGTTCTCAAGGCTTCGGTCGGATTGATCCCTCGACGCCTCCACCTATCTGCCGATCATTTAATTGGAAGATGCGTCGAACCGAGAGTCTATCGACCTAGCGATCGGTCCCTCATTACGCCGTTTCACCCCGATCGAGCCTTGGTGGGGTCCGATTGACAAACGCTGGCGGGTGGTTGTGTTCACAAGTCACGAGAGATTGTCATGGATTGGCGGTGTCAAAATGAACACGTGACTCGATGCTTATCAGCCGGGGTCGGGACCACATTTTCCGCTCATTGTTACCAACTCTGAGCGGCTTTTCTATCCGTCTCCCGTGGTTCGTTCAGTGGAATTCCGCGAGCTTGTGGCGCGCTTCTCCTCCCAGACAAGTCTGTCGACCTGATCCGACGTACGCTGAGCAAGTTTCTCTGTGTCTCTTCCCCGGATGTCTGACGGTCAACACTTTGTGAAGCGGAAAACGTCGGTTATGCGAGTCGTGAATCCTAGCGGTCGTCTAGACCGCTGACCAACGTTTCTGCTACCGGCCGTCGTAATGCGATGCAGTCCATGCATAGAGGTCCATGAGAGCGAGATGTTTCATGGACGGCTCACGGAGGAAGAGGAGAAATTTGAAGAACAAGAGAGGTACCGTCGGTCGCGCGAGAGGTCACTCAAATGGTTCTCCGTCAATATATCTGTAATTCGCTCCGTCGGAAACGTTACCATGAAGGTCCTGCCGAAACTAGCTGATCACATGCGCGCAGCTGCCGATGCCCAGCTTCACCATCCGATTCGAACTCGATCGGCTCCCATTCGATTTTTTTTCTGATCGACGGTGAGTGCTCAAAACGCTCGAATAGCCCGTCAAGGCTTGGGATTATCTCTCGAATCGAGAGTCTGGTTAGAAACCGCTCGTGCTTCCCGAGAGTCACTGAGCTTGATCGAGTGCGGGGGAAAACACGGGCTGGGAATTCACTATGATAGCACTTTTAGTCCGCGCGGGATGTTTGTGGACTGAAATTTATTTTGCTTCTCGGAGAGGCCCACGATTGATGTGCCTGTTGGGCTTCATGAGCAGGCGTGACAACGGCGAAGGACAACCAATCGTGAACGATCTCATTCTTTTCTGCTGTCAAGTTATGGGCTCATTATCTCGATCTTCGCTTCCGGTCGACATGCGATGATGCAATTTTAATGCTCGCGATCCGCGGCTGCCTAGGCCAATTTCACTGAGATTGGTAGCTTCTCGCCCCTTTGAGCAACCGTCCTAACGAGCATCACCTTGAGAAATTCTTGTGGAGGAGCCGAAAATCGACTTGGAAATTCGGGAGGTCTTGATGCGCGTTGGTTGGGAAGGTGTGATCCAACGATCGAGCAAGCGCCACGGAACAGGCACGTTCCAATCCGCGATTGCGTGGTCTATCCTGATGAGTTAGCCTCAATCGGAAGGGGCCTCCTCTCACAGCCGAGATATCGCGGATCCGAGGCGACTCTGCATCTCATGCAGTCATAAGACTCGTCATCGAGATAGATAGAATGAGCTGTGAACCGCAATAGCTAATTGGGGTCATTCACGGATTGATTCTCCGGGCAGATGTCTTGGCCGTCAACGGCGAGAATGACCACCCTTTACGATGTCCATCGCGGATTATACGCTCGGTCATATCTGGAACTGTTTTCGGAACGGCGCTCCAGTCGAGCAATGCTTCGAGTTTATCGCACGACCCGACGGGCAACTCACGAGAAGGGTTGAAAGTCCGGATGGCCTGTGTCCGTGCGATTGATGGAACCTCCGGAAATTCAGTCCGACTCCATTGCTGCGTGTTGATTCTCCATGACGGATCCGCTCAAGAAAGACGTGGCGTATGGACCCGAGTCCAGATTTCCTCCGGAGTGTTCATTGGTGTCTAGCGCAGCTCCATGCGGTTTCCCTTGACCATGACAAACGATGATACACGATCGAAACACATCGCTATCGAGGCATTCGAGCGGGACCGTTCGTCTGGAGCCGCGTGGTTGGAGCTCGCGCGCTTCCAGTGGTTTCGCTGGAGAGTCGAGATCATGCTTTCGTACGCCTTATTTCCGCTCCTCACCGAAAACCAGAACTTTGGAGTGGAGACTTCGATTGAGAGATTCGTGATTCGTCGGGAGCGTGCTCCTCCAGTCTGGGAACGGCAAGTCACGGCTCAAGTACGCTCTCAGCTCGGAGAATTCCACGCTGAACAGTCTTCTCCAGTTTTTCCCTAAGCTAACCGCTTGGTTGTTTTCGGAACGCTCTACGAGAATTGCCATTTCGGCGCTGGAAACTCACGCGGCCGAACCACAAACAAGCAATTGCAGAGAGAGATGGACTTTGTGTAGCATCTGCCTCTGAGTCCCTTACTCAAAAAGCGTGTTGTTAGCATTACCCAAGTTTGTGTTTACTCAACACGGGACCTGGGTTTTTATACGACCGGCCGCCGGCGCCGCCTTTCGACCATGCGGAGATCCGAGCACCTTCCAAAAGGAGAGGGATTTAATTTCGTGTCGATCGTCGGGAAGTCTTCCAAAACCCATGAATAGACTACCTTATCGGAAACTGAATCCTAGGTTGCGACTCGGTTGAGCGGCTCTGGACCACCTAGCGGTGGTGTTTGAACGACATGATAGCTTGTCCGGAATTCAAAGAATAATAATCAAGATGATTCACGAGAGGAGTCTCGCGAGATTCACCTCCTTCCGTTCGCCTGAGGTGAACGCTAAATTTTCTCGAGACGAAGTCACTCACCTGACAGCAAAAGTAAGTGTATCCGACTTCGCTCTCGAGGCTTCTTGCCAAAATGTCAGAGGCAGGAGATTCTCAAGAGCTCGATGAGATCATCTATACTCCCGCCCCTCTGATGAGTGAATGGAACTCTCTTCGCCCGCCGGAATAATCCGACCCAATCGTTGCGAGCATTGAATCGTTGTGAAGATTAAGACTTATCGATACTTCGACCTGAAGAAGACTTGAGCTTGCGGCTGTCCGATGAGGGCCTAACTGTTCTATGAGCTCGATCCCGAAATTAATAATAGTCCGCTTTCTTCTTCCAGAAAATGCAAGCCTTACAACGGGCTCTTGATGAGTTGGGAGGCCGGTTACAAACAGCCGAAAGTGCCAAGCAAAACTGGCCGAGCGTCCAGGATTTCACCATGGACCAGCTCGCGCAGCAAATCGACGACCTCAAGGTGAGCACAGCGCTGTCGAAGACGTTGATTTCAGTTGCGGAGCTCTGAGTGACTGCTCACGAGCTAGCTCCGAAATCGTAGGAAGCATCGTGAGGAGCTTTGATCTCATTTCTCACTCGGGACTTGCAGGACTTCCGTGATCGAGTCGCACCAATGCAGGTGGCCGTAGACGGTGTAAACGAGGCTGCGGCAGCAATAACCGCCTGCGGAGTGGTCCTCTCTCAACATAATCTTTCAAGGTTCGTATTGTTCCCTCGGCCCACCGTTGCTCTCTGAAACGAGAATCCTGAGAATCAGCCAAGTCTGACTTTTCCCCGAGCAGGTTGGAGGACCTGAACAGCCGCTGGAGGATACTGCAGCTCGCGCTTGAAGAGAGACGAAAGCAGTTGGAACATGCTCTCCACGACCAGGGCGCAAGTCAACAAGGTTTCCTCAATGGTAAGTTCAGGCGGTACCTGAGTTAGGGTTCTCCAGTCGACGACATGATCGGCGATATCCATAATATTATAATCAAGCGGAATCCCTCATCTGGACCGGTGTGATTTTCGATCGGGATCAAGTGTGAACACGCTAGAGATTAAAAGCTCACTTTCGCTGAAGTCCGCGGCCTCGTGCGAAAATCGTGCGGACACCTCGTGTGTTTGCGACACGAGCGTCGTTCAGGTAGCTACCTACCTACCGTGTATGACTGCACGCATCCTTGCGAAGTTGCATAAGTTGTCACAACATATTTGTCACTGTGTACCAGGATGGAAAAAGCGACCGTCCAGCTGTCCGTGCCGTTTTAGGGAGATTTTTCATTACCGGTCGTGCGTCTATTTTTTGTTTCTTCCTCTCTGAGCTCTATGCGAAGTTGGCGCGAGAAGATGTCCGTTGTCTACGAGATATGGGACAGTTGCGTTAGTTGTAAGGTGGAGCGTTCATCTGGGTTTCCTGTCATCGTTGATCGAATTTTCCTCATGTTTGATTACGTGTCCTCTTGCCTCCTCGAGCAGAGCGTTCCATTCTTATAACCTCTTTACCTGCAGCGTCGGTCGATCCCCCCTGGGAGCGAGCAGTTTCCGGCAATAAGGTGCCTTATTACATCAAGTGAGTACAATTCATTATCAGATTCATGTCGGCCTCCGCTTAGCCCAGGATGGTGCATTTTGATGATACGGTGTCAGGACAATCTGCGCCCGAGGGGCAGAATGGACGGAGTTAACCCCGTCGCAATATCTACAAGTATATCCTTCTTTCAATTCGCAGCCACCGGGCCGGTACGACACATTGGGACCATCCGAAGATGCTCGATTTGATGGACGCTCTCACGTCATACAACACTGTCCGCTTCGCAGCTTATCGAACAGCGATGAAAATCCGTCATCTCCAAAGATCACTATCGCGTGAGTTCATCGAGTGCTAGCCTCCTTACGCGTGAATACCGGAGTTCGTCTTGTGCTATGATTTTCGGGCGAGAACGTATACGGAACGAAATCGGAATTTCTTTCCAGTGGACTACGTGTCCATGAACGTAGCGATCTCAGCATTCGAACAACACGGTCTGCGTGCCCAAAACGACAAAGTCATCGGGGTAAACGAAATGGTACAATGTTTGGCGGCAGTATTTGAAGGGGTAACGCGTGAAAGTGGAGAACAATTCCGAATCCCATTGTGTGTCGACATGTGTCTCAATTTCCTACTCAATCTTTACGATACGTGAGTAGAGGTTCCTAATCACATCCACTAATAGACTGATCGAACTTGGTGCAGATTCATATCAATCATCGATCACTAGAAAACTGCGAAGAGAATCGCGAATAAAATGAATAATTATGATTATATCGATCGAGCACCCACGCGTGGGCTAAAATCAGCGACTGAGATGAGCTTTCTGTTTGCAGAGCCACTCGTACCGGGCACATACGTGTGCTTTCATTCAAAGTGGGCATAATCCTGCTATGCAGGGCCAACCTAGAGGATAAGTTTAAGTGTGAGTTTCTCAACTTATGCGACAAATTCTCGAACCCTGCCATAACTCTGTTCTCATCCTACGGATATCACGTCGGATCGATCCCGGCCCTTACCTTGAGTCAGGGTAGATCCCTCCGGTTCCCCTGGGTGCTCAGCGCGCCCCGATCTGTATCAAGTTCCGGATATGTAATGATTCGCTTCTACCCCCGGCAGACCTCTTCCGTTTGATTGCGGACGTGAACGGCTATGCGGATGAGAGGAAGTTGGGACTGTTGCTGCACGACTGCGTCCAGATCCCGCGCCTACTTGGCGAGGTCGCCGCGTTCGGAGGTTCAAACATTGAGCCTTCGGTGCGTTCTTGCTTCGAGCGTGCAGGACCAGGTCGCCGAGAACTCAACGTCCAGTCGTTCCTCTATTGGTTCCTCCAAGAACCCCAGTCATTGGTGTGGCTTCCCGTAATGCACCGACTGGCCGCGGCGGAGGCCGCCAGACATCAAGCCAAATGCTACATCTGCAAGCAGTATCCCATCGTAGGCTTCAGATACCGATGCCTTAAATGCTTCAATACAGATTTGTGCCAGAATTGTTTCTTCTCTGGACGGAGAGAGAAGGGACACAAGCTCAGCCATCCCATGCAAGAGTATTGCATGACTGTGAGTATCGCCTCCGCTCCCCTCGCATTCCGAAATGCTTTTGTGGTGCCGAATGATTTCAAGAGAGTAATTTGATAGCGATAAGAAAAACTCATAGGAATCGCGAAACTATCTATTTTCGTCGTATATTTGTGCTCATCCGTTCTCAAGCTCGAAGTCGGATGTCGCGACCCTAGAATTAAGAACCTTCGATTGCTTACAGACAACATCCGGTGAGGATGTTCGCGACTTTACAAAGATTATGAAGAACAAGTTCAAATCGAAGCGCTACTTCAAAAAGCACCCGCGTTTGGGCTACCTTCCGGTCCAGACGGTGCTCGAGGGAGATGACCTGGAAAGCCCTGTACCGCGTTCACCGCCGACGTTGCATCCTTCCGACCTACAGACGAGAATGGAGCACTACGCAAATAAGCTGGCGCAAGTTCAGCTCAGACCCAGAACCAACTCCACTCCTGAATCGTGAGTTTCCAAAAAAGCGGAATCGACGTCTGAGAGTGTGCGATCGACAAAACGGTTGGGTCAACCTTTGCGCGTTCCCATCTCGGCGACCCCATGCTGGAGAGGAATTACTAACGAAATTATGATTGCAGTGGTTCTGAGGACGAACACCAGTTGATCAATACGTACTGTGCTGCGATGAATGGAGACGCTCAAGGCCTGGCTACGAACGGTTCGCTAAACGCAGGCCTTGGCGTCTCTCCCATCCCTCCATTGAGTTCAATGGGTGTAAGCGTTGCCGGGGCTGGACCAGCTACGATGGCAGCGCCTTCAAGCGCACTTCTAGTACCTCCTGGATCTTCAATGTTCCTACAGCCCCGCAGTCCTGCTCAAATTCTCACTCGGATAGGTTCAGACCAAAAAGACGAACTCGAGATGATGATCCAGGAACTCGAGCACGAGAACAGGCAACTTCAGGCCGAATATGAGCGCTTGCAGGATATGCGGTGAGTAGCAACAATGAGCGTCAGAATTTTTCCGTGATAGTTTCCAATGTTCTCATTTTCGAATTATTGGTGTTTCCGTTTCCTCGGTTCTGCCTGCTGGTACACCCCACTAACTGCACGTGGTCGTTGAGGAATTCGAACCCCTGTGTGGGGTACACCTCAAAAACCCCTGATTCAGAGGGAGACGCCAAATTCCTTCGTAGTTTTCCTTTCATTCGTTGTTCCACCCTTTCTTTTCTCGGAGTGGCCCGATATATCGAGCTCCCCCTTCGGTACCGTTAGAGTCCTTAGCTTAGATTCAGAACTCAGAGTTCTGCCGTCGGTCATGACGTTTGTTCAATGGAATAACTTTCTGGGCAGAGCGAGCGAAGGATTCTCGCCGACTACTCCGTCGATATTGGACGGAGACGGCTTGACGCCTCGCGACGAAGAAATGCTGCACGAGGCCAAATTATTGAGAGAACATAAGGGCCGCCTCGAAGCGCGAATGCGAATCCTAGAAGATCACAACCAGCAGTTGGAAACGCAGCTCTTGCGATTACGGCAACTTGTCGACGAAGAGCGGGAGGGCTCCCCGGTCATCACTCCCGCACTCGCCAGGGACCCGGAGTACGGGCCTGTCATCCTCAACGGGACACGGCCCCCTTCGGTGTTGAGTGGTCATTTAGGTGAGTTTCCTGCTCCTTCGCCGACAGACGATGAATCCCCGCAAGAGAATGTGCCGTCGGAAGGAACCAATGTACCCGACTCCCCCCGAGTAAAAACATCAGCAACAACAACACCGAATACAGCGGAAAGAATGTCGAGCTCGGACCCCATCGTAACTGAAATTAATCCTGGCGGGATGAAGTCACGGAGGGCTGAGCTCCGGCTAGATTTGCCACCGCCCCCGCCCCCCTTGCCCCCCTCGACTAGGTCCATGTACCCAATGACTCCGCCCTTACCCGTTTTCCCTGAACCGGCTTTCTATCACTTGTACAAGTGAAAAAGAGCAAGAAAATTTTCTCGGAATACCCGACTTACGAATCAGGAATAGACTCTATCGAGGGATCATCATGGCTTCATTCGCTCAATCATTTCTTTCGCGAGAGAGCAATTCCAATCCAAGCAGAGCTCTCTGATCCACACGCTCTTCGATTAGAGACTGATTAGGTTCCGTGTCCAAATCAATGCCGATCGTCTATATCTCCGACCCATCCTCGATCCACCACATTAACCTTCACTGACACTAACTTACTTCTCTTTTTCCTGCTGCTTGCTTGCGGACGCAACATTGGATTGGGTATACGATTTCTCTGCATCTCCGTGTGCGTACGTCTGTGACTAATTGTTGTCGATGAATTGTGGTTTGGGTGCTTCCTCTTCCAAATCGCGGGGTGTGTCCGGCTGCGTGGAAACGTGATTCGTGTCGCTTCCGAACACCAGTGGGTGCTTGTGGATCTGCACTTCAAATGGGAAATCTCCTCAGCATGGCTGGAAACATCGGACGTGCTGTGGAATCGTTCCATCCCGAACTTTTCCAAGACGACGAAGAGCTCTCGGATGGAGAAATCGTCGATAGCTCATTCCGTAATCACCATCGCCATCATCTAACGGCAGGAATCGAATAATAGCGATTACACGTTCACGTTTCATTTACGATCATTACAATAATTAAAAGTATCATCATCGGAAGAGGACACGTTGAATTGTTCCCAGTTGATAAGCTAGCTACTTACGAAGAATGCGTTGAGGTGGTAAAATTCGCGATGACAGCTACAAGCTTAGAATCCTTCTCCGATGGATCCTCGGTTGCTGTTCGTGAGCTGTAGCGATGAATGGTTGGATGGATGATTGATTGATTCATCTTGATGAGTGTATTGAACGGTGACTTATCGACGTATTGATTCATCGATGTCTACCGCGAGCAAGAGGAAGCATGTCGATGGAAGATCGCCGCTGGGAAGCAAGGCGACCCACGGGGAATATAATGAACTTTATCGGTGGAGCAGCTACTCGGAATACTCCAATATTTGAATTCGAGAAGTACAACAAAAACAACAATGCTGACAACAATAGCTCATATAGTTGATCAGACGAATACATACATAAGATGTAGATTCCACACGTCATTAGCACTCGGCCAGCAAATAATAATGTTTCGGAAAAGCGGCATTGTTAGGCTTCTGCAGTTCGAAGTTTGCCTGAGCTATAGTTCACCGCTGCTACTACATGAGTATGAATGCCGTGATTGATATCGACGATATCTTGTCGGTCGGTCTGTCTGGTCGACTGGCTGAATGTCTGAGAAGGTATATACATAGATTAGCATTAGAAGCACCTCATGACGCAGAGACGTAAGCACAGATTGCGGCGGCGCACGTGTATCATCAAATTGAGCAGTACAATTGTTTAGTGGAGAGGATTCTTATTACATGCGAGCGTTAGCATCTCCCATATTCTGGTCCACGCTTGCAAGCGGAGCGAACTTTCACTGGTGGCGGGTGTCTGCTGTGGAATAAATACCAAATTTACCCTACTCGCATAGCGGGCGCAGGCTGGCTGCATTGTTAACAGTGCGTCTTTCGGCGGCTTGCCGTGCTTTGCAGAGCAACAACTACAGCAACGGCGACGGTCTGTGGGGGAGTCCAATGAATGCGGCGAGCGAGACGAGTCGGGAACTCATACCGACCTAAAGGCCGTCGATTCAGCCGCCGTGGATACGATTTCCGCGAATCACCAGCAGAACGAAACGACTGAAATTCAGCTCAACTGCGAATACCTCACGCTATTGCTTCTGACTGACGGTGAAGATGGGAGCGGGGAGAGCATAGTAGGGGAAACCGAAGAGAGGACGACGAGGGACACCTCGGGCGTTCGCTTTGGACAATAACATTCCGATCTTTTGATTGGTGGTGGCGTTCCAATAGAATGAAGGCAATAAGAACAATGCTTATCGTAATCGCGGTACTAACTTAATTTAGGGTGAGAGACGCAAGAAATTCTCTTGCACATCTCGATTGACGCTTTTAGCATAGCTGCCGCTTGTCCTCAGGCTGTACACCACTTACGCTGAGGTAATAAGTAGTGGTGAGGTCGTAACATACGTCGACCATCATACACCCGATTGATATATCCGAGGGGTACAAGAGCGATTGAACGAGAGAAAGAGATGACTACTGCTCCATCCTAGCCGTTCGGAATACCGGAAGCAGAAGAAATGTGACGACAGTGAAAAGAACCGACGGAAGAAAGATAGCAAACAAACTTACAAACAAAGTCATTAATTCCTTGTAATAATGGTGAGGATGACGACTACTAGTACGAAGTATATTCATTGATTGAGCCAACAGCCAATAATTATCTGTTAATATGACTGAGTTGCTGTCTCTCTGGAGCAGAGACGCCTTGGTTTTGTATATAGCTAGAGAAATTAATTCAAGACGAAACGCGTATATTGTGTCGTGCAATAGTCGGGAAATCACGGTGTGGTCTCCACGTTGACATCCGAGGACGCTTGGGCGAGCGATGAAGCGACGCTCAATCGACAAGCACTCGAGTTGGCGAGCTCCGCTGTTCAGAGATGATCAATGCTGACGACCAAGCAACCAAGAGACCGACATCATCGTATCGGGGAGGTGTCGTCCGAGAGGAACTTTTGAGTGGATAGTCCCTCGACGAATTGACGCTCTGTCACGGATGCTGTGTACGATGTGCGGTTAGCGCATAGTGTTACTCGTACCTTTATGTTTCGCGTGTTATTCCGTGCCTTTTTGTACAATATCCTGCGCCATCGCGATCCCGCCTAGGATTGATCCATCGGTCGTTCAGTCAGGCCGCTGGTCTGCCTGTCTGTCTGAATCAGGCAGTAGAACCGTCTGTCTAACTGTCAATCTATCAGTCTGTCTCTCTGTCTATCACACGCCACGCTGGGAGAAATTCTTTCTTTTCTATCGATGAAAATACCCAGGACCGGATCGATTGCCATCCGGCATCCCTAGCTATTGAGATGAAATAATGAATGTAGACCGGGAAACCTAAGAAAAACCAAGAGTAAATAACAAACACGATCTGTTTAATAAATGACTCGGAGTGTATGTCTTCTTTGTGCACGAACTAACGAAAGGCTTTGATTGCATCGAGGTCCCTGATACTGATTCCTTTCTCTGTACTCTGGGTCTGTCTCCTAATTGAAACAACAGACTGAGAGGGGGAATCAAGAGAAGATTCCGAATCGGAGAAGTAACTATCCAAAATCCTCGTCTCTGTCGCGGAACAGGGTTGTGGTTCAAGTCCAGCAGTCGCTTCTGCATGCGCTCTTGCTCCCGCCTTTTACTTAATCGGCAAATCTCTGTTTGTTTTCTAGAGGTTAGATCGACCGGGCATTCTTCATCCACCGTGACGTCGTTACCAACATCAACGACCACAAGCTTCACGACATCCTCGTCGCAACGCTAGAACCGATCCCTAGTTTTCACCCGAGAAATTTCTGTTCTCGCTGCTGACAGAGCAAAATCAGAAGTCCGAACCCAAGCATCATTAAATCCTAGAAACACCTCATGCTTCGTGGAACCGATCAAGCGATTCGCAATCGATTGAATCGAACAATATTCCATCCGCTGTCTTTCCTAGCGCACCGCAGAGCAAACAATTCACCAGCTTAGAAGAAGAGAACTAGCTAACCAACTGGAGCTCTTGGCCCAAAAACTCCAAGCGCGAATCCAGTGTCGTCTATTTACATTGGCAAGCGGGTACTCCGTCGAGCTCCCCCTCGAGAGCTGCGTAGTGCTCCGCTCTGAAGCAGTTGGGTTCGAGCTCTACCCAGGGACGCTTCCTTACTGGGAGTCGGGTTTATAAGAATGATTATAACAGTAGTAATTCACTCATCAAAAGCATCCATGCCGGGGTCTGGCTTTCGTGGGATTCCTGGATTCCTTCAAAATTTTGCACTGCTCGGCTTCTTTGCACCGCAAATTGAGCCCAGAGCACCACACGCCTCTCCCTGACTTTCGGGAGGACCGAGTGTGAAATCTTCCTCAACTTTCGTGAGCCTTCACCAGCAGGAGTGTCTGAGCGGGCGCCCTTTCTGATCCTTCGGTCAATATAGCGTTCGTCATTGACCACTCGACAGGATGCCTTGATCCGAACAGAAGCGATTGATTTCACTGTGCGCGATGATGTTCTTTCTTTCACTCTCCGGCGAACGTAAGGATTCCGCTGCATTCCGACCGACGCTTCCGTAGTGCCTAGTGTGTGATAAGCTCCTGAGATAGGAAGAGAGAATAATCCCGAGGACTTTGTGCTTAATATTTTAGTTTGGGTATGAATAACATCGGATATATATATATATGAGTATATGAAGCGTTGAAACCTACGAAGACGACCTGGGACTCAACCTTGGCCCGAACGAGGTTGATGATTCTCACCGAATTCATGAAACATGCATATCATTTGCGACGCTTATCGGCATTTCGTGTCTTGTACAATACATGAACCATGAAGAAATCGTTCTTCTCACCTAGCGACAAGAATAATAAATGACGAATGAAGAAGTTTTTCGAAAGACGTCTCTTCAATCACCGAAGGTCGATGAGAAACTAACCCCACGGACCGAGAAAGGGATTATTACCCCGGCAAGACCCTCCATACAATGTTCGGAAATGAAAGGAACACAATCGAGCAAAAAGTTGATAAGCATGAGGGTTTATTTGTTCCTCTCGCCGGAAGTCCCGCGATGAACACGCCCCGAGTTCACTGAACGGGGAGATAGTAAATTTGGTTCCCGCAACGTGAACTTTGACCCCTGCAGTCTATGGGCTTCAAGGATTTGTCGAAGCAGAGACGGACCTCAGAAAGAACAGATTTACCCTGCAATGAGATCGACCAAAGCACCCACTTAGAATGGAATTTCTCCCCCATTAGTCCTTCCAACTAGATAAGATGAAGGATCTCAAGGGCTCACCCTGAAGTCACTGCAGACGACGTCGAGCTTGGACGGCAAATCATCGGCGAATGCCCTCATGATTTGTTGGGGCTGTAAGAAATAGCCATGGATGCATTGCTAATGATTCTCAAATCGGGAAATCCCGAAGACTCAGGCCAGCTGAAGCGGAAAATGACGAGGTGCTCACCTGGTACGTCTGTTGCCTGCTTGGCCTGATATTGCTGTTCTCCAGATATCTGGTGAAATGAGAAAGGCTCGAAAAATTACTTTCGGATCCGATTTGCGCTCGCAGGCCCATGAGAGAGGATATTCGAGAAACCTACTTTTTGATGTCGTGTTGCTTCGCTAGTTTGAGAGTGGTCTCGAAGAACTTCACGAGGCTGTTCAACTGGGGAACATCATTGGCGCAGGTGCCGTGTTTCTGCCATTGGTGTCTCCAAAAGGTGAAGTAACGGTCTTGAGTCGCAGTGTACGAGGGCCAGTTCTGATTGAGCTGACCTTTCAGTTTCTGACAGAAAAACATAGTCTTGAGAGGATCCGTGAGGGTTCCGGAGAGTCGCTATGGAGGACGAAATCGTCAGCGCGTCTCCCGCGAGGAGATTTCTTACCTCGAGGCGTCTACCGTCGAATGCTTCTTCGGAACAGTATGACGGGGAGCTGAAACCCTGGCTTGGCCAGAGCCCGTGAATGGTCCACGTGTCCCGCTTGCTCTCTCCGACGCACTAGATGATATTCGTCGGGTTATTCCTCGCTCGCCACACTCCAAATATTCCTGAGCACACCATTCGAATATTTCCAGTTTCTTTTTGAATCATGAGTTCCGCTCACGCAACACTCACCGGCCTATCGTCGCTCTTCCCATCCGCGCAAACGCCTCCATGCCATTGGAGCGATAGAACGAGATGGCTATACGATCCGTCAGGAGAACCGTCTCTAATCGGCGGAGTTTTCAGTTAGGTGCTTTCTACTTTCTCAGCGTGAATCGAAAGCTGCTGGATCTCGATAATCACAATGATCCGGCCATGAAAACTCCTCCGATGAATCCACTTCCGACTTCTATACCTGTGCGGAGATGGACTCCTCGGTGGGGATGAGCGGTTCGGGGGGGAAGGACGCCTTCTCCTCGGGGGCGCTTGAGGGGCAGGATCAGGTGTAGGATTCACGGACGAGCGCCCTGGACTGGGCGCTCTCGACCAAGCGTCGGGAGAGCCTCCGCCAGCTGCGACAACGCCACTCAGAGGAGGGAAACCCTCAAGATGAGGAGTCGAGGGATTTGCTGGGTATCCGGATGGGGAAGGCCACCCACCGGACGGACCAGAATAGTTCGGTGTTCCGGGAGCTGTGCTGGGAGGGCCCAAGGTGGGGAAATCTTCGCCTGGGAGTGAACTGGGGAGATGCGGTGGTGCAGAGTGCGGGCGGGGATGTCCCTTTCTTTATTCCACGCGCAGGACAGCGAAGAGATCGTAGATTCGGAGGGAATCGGCCAAGCCCGAGAAAATGTTCTTTCGATCAAACACAGAACCCGATTCATTCGAAAGGGAAAAATCCCGGTAAGGTATTCTCAAGCTGGAAAGATGTTTTTGAAAAAATATTCTCCGCCTGAAAGCATCAAAATCGAATGCACTCACCCCAGAGCGAGACCAGCAACGGCACAGGCCGCCAGCACGGCGTTGACTTGGTTGAACATCGCAATTGAATTTCTGGAACACGCGCATAGTTTTATGATATTTCGAACAATATAACCCTCCCGAGTGGCGAGAGTGGCGAGTTTCGGAGCGATCGTCTAACGGAACAATCTATAGTCGAAGCACCCTATGGATCCGTGGAAAAGTTGACACGGCCGCATGTCATCATTCAAGGTCAAAACTCGAGCGGCGACTTGAGAGTGGTACTCCAAGATGCTGAATTGGTAGCTTTCCCATCTCTTTCGAGATCAGATTCGATCTCCACGCTTCTGCATCTTATTATACTCTCGGAAATCAAGAATTACTCGGTTCAACTCGCGTATCCCAGATTCCGGACCGGGCTAAACGGCTCATTGGCGTCGACCGGGCGAATATTTAGAGGCATACGACCGATGCGACTTTGGCGAATCTGAATACGCAACTGGGAGCGGACGCGTGACGCGGTATTCCTCCAAGACCGGATGCAACAACGCGCGGGTCGCGCCGGAGCTGTCAGAGTCAGAGGGCCGCCGCGGAACTTCTCGACAACGCCAGCACTGCTCTACCTCGGTGATTTTAAAGCGATTTCGGAGTGTTTTCCCAGAAGTCCCTCCGTCCGCAAATGAGACTCCGCTGCCGGGTGAAAACACTCCGATGCATGAACGTAACCGCTCCTTGTGTGTAGCGGGTGTAGTTGGACTCTTAAATTCATCGATGATCACTGATTCTTAATCAGTCAACGAGGGTCAGAACCCTGAATGAGGACAGTCACCGCCCCGGTCAGGAGCAGACTTCATCCATCCGGAGCGTCGCATGCTCTAATCAGCGAAAACAGGGAGCTCGGAGAGAGAGGAACCTTTGAGGGTCGGGCCAATCAGAATCACGGCACGATGGAGTCGATTTCTATCCCACACACTCCGCGGGAGCTTATTCCGGCGGCCGTCCGCACGACGGCCGGCGGAATCATCCTTCGTGCTGACGAGTATTCTCATCGCTGCCATGAGAGCCCCGGTTTCAGGGTCGGCAAGAGCTCTTCAATCCGAACCGAGGTGAAATCCAGATACTCACCTGCTAATCCGTCTGCGCTCGCTGATCGGTGATCAGCTTTTCGGGAAGATCGTCGTCGTTGAGCCACCGGAACGAAACGGCAAGGGTCAGGCAAGCGAGGGCGAGCCTGACGTCATCGTAAAGAATATCCGCCCCGCGTATAGCTTCCTGAAGGTATGCTTACGGGAACCCCTCCGGAGCAACGTCTTCGGGAGGAAGATGTCTCATTTTGGAACAAAGTATCTCTTCCCTCTCTCCATGTGAACGACTTCTCGAGCATTACGCTCCGGTGGGAGTGACCTCGAGAAACGCCTCCGATCACGCATTCTCACAGAGAGCGGTCACATGAGTCCACATTCTAAAACATGAGTTTCCTGGAGACCATCGAAGAATTTCTGCCAAGCATATCGCTAACAGGTGAGACCCGATATGACCTTCAGCTCTCCCCGTTCCGGTTTCAATCGCTTTCGCACTTCGAACGGTCAGATGATGCTTCACGTTCGGAATTTCATCCCAAGAGTCACCTGGAGCTCTCGTGTTCCCGAGTCGAACCTTGTGGGATTTCCTCAGTACGTCGAGAGACGTGCCACTATTCAGCGGTCCGAGCGGGGTGAGTGACGCTGCCTCGTTAGTGAATCGAATGCGTTTGACGGTCTTTCACGAGCATCATATATAGTCGCAACACTCTCGCACACGCAGAAAGTTTCATTTGGTTATAGCCGAGTTTACTCTATATATACACTGATATGCACCGGTCCAGCCGACTCCCGGCAGGCCATACCTTGACATTGACGAGCCGGCTCTTTAAAATGTCCATGCCGGGAAAACTTACGCCGACATTGTCATGTGAGATAAGGAATCTTTTCCCAGAACTCCACCGAGTTTCTCCTGAATCTTTGCATCGTCGGTGGAATCACTCTGCTGCAACAAGAATTTCAAATACAGGCAACTCTTCGCACGGAAGTGGTCAGTGTTCATCCGTTCACAGCTATCGTCGTCCGATAGTTTTTGAAAAGAAATGAGGGATCTCGCATGGTATCCCATCCTCGCTAGCAACAGAGAGCGTTCTCAAGCTCACTAAACTATCCACTTCCGATTATATATCCAAAGCAATGGAGCTACGAAGGCTCTGGGTGGAATCCGGAGGATTTCGACGGTGTAAAGAGGCTGCATGTTCCGAAACGCCTAATCTGGTATCCCCGTGTCATCTGTAGCATGAAAGCGTAGGTGGTTCCGTCACGAGCTCTAGCCGGGTCGCCCTAGATTCCCAAAGCTCATCCCTGTCTGAGAATTCTAACGAACAAATTGAGTTCAGAATATTACGAGGTGATCGAGGACTTTCTAAATAAGATGTCGTCTATTTTCAACTCACTCAGATGGAGTATCGCAAACCGCGCAGATGTTGTTCTCGAGACTCAGTACAATGGCTCGTACAACCGACTGGTCGTGCGGTCCCTCGTCAACGAATATTACACCACATTGATCTGCAGTCCTATGGAGGACCCATTTCCGTATGACGGCTTCGAATGCAGAGTTCAATTTTCAATCGGTGGCTTTGGGCTTCGTAATGCCACGGTTCTGCCGAGCTCGAAGTGCTGGGAGAAGCAACGACATAGGAAACGTCATGGCGAATTCGATCTAGTCCAGGAAGAGCTGAAGACGAACGTCACCGCTGGCAGGACTAGCCACGTTTTCAAGTTCATCCGGAACCGTTCAAGCTTCATGTGAGCGGCGAGCTGCACGATGTGGTCACATGCTTGAGGCTCCGGTATTCTATCAGACGCCTTCATCCATTAACGGAACGTCAGCTCAATGATCCTTTTCCAGAGGCTCTGTGGTGAAACCCGCTCTCGGCTTGACTCTTCTGAACGCTTTTTCATATCGTGTGAAAAAAAGAAGAGTTTCATTCTGTTGTCTCTTGCTGATGTCATCCGTCATAACTTCCAGAAGTTTGTTCAGAGAGGTCTACACAAGAACCAGCCACGTACCGAATGTCGGTACGTACTGCTCCCTGTCCTGAAACTCGCAACCTCTACAACGATATCAGGACCTGACGAGTGATTTCCATGGAGCTCCCCTCCCTGCTGAAACACATTGATCTTTCGTCGGGTCGATTCCAACCATGATTCCCTCCACAGTGTTTGTCCTCTTCACGTCGACCCTATCGATATTCTCGGGTCTGGTTCTCGCAATTCTGGCCGAGAGTGCTCCTGAGGACGCGAAAAAGGGACCCCGACTATCGATTGACCCCACATGGACTCTCATCCTGCCAAGTGTCATCATCTTCTTGGCTTTGATCGTGGTTATGTGAAAGAAGAATGTATCCGAGTCTCGAGGGCCGCTCGAGGGAATTCTAGTCAGTAATACAGTGCAATTTCGTCACAACCCACACTGTTTTTTCTTCTTCCTTTGACTGGCTTTCCATAGGAACAGTATCGAAGAAAACCCATTGCGAATATTCATTGCAACGAACAGGTTTTGCCAGTCCCGTAAGAATATTTTGAGCCGATATCAACGGCATTCAATTAGCTTTGATACTCCGTGGATTCCTGGGCGAGTAAAAATCTCGTCGCCATGAGACCTTGGAAGCGCTCACGTGGGACGACCCTTCCTGAGATGCTCATCTGACGCGATGTTGCTCCATGACCTCAAAATGTATCAGATAAAAAGGAAAATAAATGAAGGACCTGGGAGGAATTCTCTCCGAGCATTGAGAGAATTTCTGCAGAGAATTTCTACCCGGTACATTGAGACTTCACCACCAGAGTCATGAAGAGTGAGGATTGAGAGGAGCTCCGATTGTAGCATGCATAATGGAAGGGACAAGCTCCGAAAGCCTTCCAGTTTGCTCTACGACGAAGCACCAAAGCGCGCACGGAGGAGGCGCTGCCTCGTCCTTGGGCTCTGCGGACACTCAAAATCAAGCTCAAGTAGCAGCGATCAGTCCAACAGCAGCGCGTTTCCTAGGGAAGGCCTTTGGAACCTCGTCCCAATTCCTTCGCCTTCCGCTCGGACGCTCCCGCGGAAGAAGATACGGCGGCTGTGGCGGATCCAGGATTTTTTTCCGGGAGGGGCGGTCAATGTATTTTGGGGGGGTGGTTCGAGCTCCGGCCGCTCCTTTAATGTGGGAGGTAAAGGAAGATCGAAGTATTACGGGGGGGCGATCACCCGATCGCCCTCCCCCTTGTATAAGCCACTGTGCGGCGGAGGGCATTCGATCACGAGACGACGCCACGAACTATGATTTATTGTGCCATGGAGCGGAATCGATGACATTAGAAAGTCGACCCTACGGGCCGACAGTACACCACGAGCGCGATCAGATGATTCAGCAGCTGGAAATGATTTATGGAGTGAAATGAAACAATCCACTCGACTGCGACACCCTGATGACCGGCGGTGAAGACCAATCAATCACATTGTTCCCTATGATCACCGACGGTGCCTCATCTAACGGGATTTGACGCCCGCGACTGGAGTTCCGTGCTGATTATCGATGAGCATTATTCATTCGCATTCCCGACTCCATGACCACGGCAACGACTCAGCCCATTCATTGGAGCCAGTACGAGCTGATCGAGAAATACTCTCGAGAAATAGAAATTGTGGCATCTAGGTTTTGACTCATACACTTTGTCACTCACTCACTCACGAAGTTATTTTAGCC
Source organism: Galendromus occidentalis (assembly GCF_000255335.2). Lineage (NCBI taxonomy): Eukaryota > Metazoa > Arthropoda > Arachnida > Mesostigmata > Phytoseiidae > Galendromus > Galendromus occidentalis. Next base: position 364,506 of record NW_003804429.1, read on the forward strand.
AACGAAGTACTGCCGAGCGCGAGTTCAATTTGTGCATTCGTTGCTCCATATCGAGGTTGCTGTCGTCTTTGGACATGTTCCACTTTCGGTGAGTCGCGATGTGCACGCATGTGTCTCGTGTCGACGAGTATGACACCAAAACATAATGAAAGTCTACGAGCGTGAATGGGGAAAAACATACGGTTGGTACTGTGAAAGAATGGCGATGGATAAATTGCTCATGCTGAAAGAAGCGTGGCAAGGTGAGTGGTATCAAGCTGTTCCTCCTCCCCGATTCTACTCGGGTCGGGACTCAGAGCGCTCGACATGGAAGCTACTGTGTGGTCGCGGAAAATAATTTATTGTGAAATCGGTGTAGAGCAGTGAAGGCATAGATTAAAAACCGATTCCGCCGCAGCGCAATGGGAGAAAAAGCGATTCCATTGGTGAGTAGATCCAATTCAGCCGTGCACTCTTGTGTCGCTCCCGAATCTAAAGAGAGAGAACGAATCCCGTCTCGGAATTTCAAAGCGCAATCCGCCGATGCTCATTCTTTGGATGAAGGAGCTACTCAGACGGGTAACCACACAGGAACGGATGTCATTTGTATCGGCATTTGAGAAAGAATTTTTCTTGCAGCGTCCCATCGCTGCGGGTTGAAGACAGAATCGTCTCTGTCAAGAGCAAACTGTCGAGCAACAAGGAGGTGCTCCTCGTTCTGAAACGCGCAAAGTTCCAAGGGCCGCTGAGCGACATGGCGAAGACGTACTCGACCGTGGTGAGTTCCCGCGGTATTGAAACGAGCATCGGAGCATACACCTTTAGTCCTGGATCGTTATCGGCACGATCACCATGAAGGTGCACTCGGGCATATAAGACTCCTCTCGTCCGCGGCTTAAATTCCCGAAACCCCCACCCCAGATCGCGGCTAAGAACTTGGTGCAGCTCGAGATTCTGTACTTCACGCCGCACCTCAAGGATGTCTTGCAGTACTGCGTCAACCTTCAAGACCTCAGCATCACCGACACCACGGTGGACACGGACCTAGTTCGTCTCATCCTGAGAAGTCCCCTCACGAATTCGTGCACTTTCAGCAGATGCAAGTTCGAGACAGACGCTCTCGATGCCTTCTTTGAGGTAGCATAGCAGCTCTGCCGAATATGCTTCTTGTCTTCCCTGGCGGGATAATTCTGCTCACAGAACGTTTATGTTGTCCCATGTTCCGCAGTTGTACTTCCGGAAGACTCTCCGTCGAAATTGGTTCTCGGAATCGGCACTGTCGGACTCGGACGAAGAAGAGATGATGAAATCTCAATGTTTGGATTTGACAGAATTCGGAGCACAGTCGTTTCCCGGTTCGCGTATTTGGCTGAACTTCGTTCTCCGGATCACCGACGGGAAGCGTATGGGCACCACACAGCTGTCTTTCCTCAATTGTACTTTCATGAAGCGACTCCACATCATCAAGAACTTGCAGTGAGTGAACGGAGTACCTCCGGCATTCCGATATGGAATGATTGGAATACTGAAGTGGACATGCCCTCCGAAGCTGGAGCTGGATCTATCGACCCTTATCCGCTCGCCGGATGCTGGAAGGATGATTCCGGAGCCGGACGGTAACAGAGAGCTTTTTTTTGCAGTCCAGAACCTGTGAGAGCCCTACGACAGATCGTCCAAGACGTCAAACACATAATCTCTTCGCTCAAGCCGTGGGACGACTACTATTTCGGCTGGAGCATATCCCCTGTCGAGGCAGTGGCTAACCGATTCAACTCTTCTCACGCCGACTCATCCCGAGGAATGAGCGGGTCGGTCGATCAAGAGGACTTCATGTAGAGCCCTGATATCACTGCACATAGATCCGTCCTCTCAATCCTTGATCGACACAATTTCTGCAGACGAAGCTCCCCAAATGAGTCACATTAAGCAACGATATCGTTTATTTACGACCAAGGAGGCGTAGACCCAGACCCAATCCACAATGCCGCATGAGTCCTGACACGCCATGGCACGAATCCCGGACGAAAATTCATACTTTGTTGGTTTATTCCTTGCAAAAGCACGGGTTGCTATTGATTACATTAAGTTTATCGAGCGAGATTGAGCTAGATGCCTCGAGAAAAAATCTGCCGGTACTGCGGACGTTACTCGTGGAGACCGCTGAGTTTCGGCTCAATGTCAGAGTTCTGCAAGTTCATTATAAAAAGTCGGGAGCTGGGGAGAATCGTGCGGCGTCTGTGTGCTGTAGAGCGAAGACGAAGCTTCGAAGTGTATCAGCAATACATTAGGTGAAAACCGTCAGTGCAATGTTTTGGCTTAAGAATCGCCCGCGTTTTCATTCAGCCACATTCTTTACAGAGTCCATAGAGGATCATCCCGGCATCCTTCGCTTCGAGGATTTCCCGGTTGTCGGTGTTTTTAATATTTTCCTCCAGGAACTCCTGGCTTCCACGAGTCGTTTCGAGGCGCTCCATGTGGGAATCAGCTGAGATCCAAAAATCGGATTGTCTAAACAATTAGCAGCATCATCATCGCTATCTTTCGAAAGTAACGAACCGACCGAAGGTAAGAAGATGCGACCATGTGTTTGTTTTACGGCGCGGTGCTGCAACCGGCTCTTCTACAGGAACCTTGGGTTAGTGCCGTCCCCGCCGTCAAAGCACTTTTGGTTGGACGCACGGCTTGAAGCGATGCTGTTCACCGACAGATGGCTCTGACAGCAACAGTCGTTGGGATTTCTCTCTCGTTCGCGTCTATTCGTATAACTGACAACAACGGTAACGGACCCGCGCGACGTTGCCCGAAGGGAGAAGAGCAGTCCAAAGAGCAGCAACAACATCGCCGCGCCGACTGACACTAGCATTTCGAACGGTGGCGGTAGTCACCGACTAGTGGTTACAGCACCAAGAGCGGGGCTGTCTTTTTTTATAACATTCTAGTGGTTTCTGCTTCCGTGTGCGGAGCTCGTGAACGAAAGTGTGAGAACAAGTGAAAACTCTGGGATACTGTGTTTCCGCAGGATTTTAGAGAGACCCATCGAATTTGACTTTGGATCGGTGGGTACGTAACGAGCTTGCCCACTCCGATAACACAGGGATCTGGAGTCGGTTCTCCATCCTCAACTCGGGCCGTGGCCATCATTCGAAATGTCTGTCCTCGGGCTGGCTGTTTCTGTTGCGGGGGAAATTCATCCTCCATGATCCGGGAGCATCCGGTGACGAGAGGCAGAGTTTATTCAAGCGCGCGCGCCAACCAGAAATATCGCAATTCAATTGTGATGTGAGTTCGTGGTGTCTCCCGAATGAATAGCAAGCCGTCATCTGCATACGAGTCGCTTACGCACATGCGACGCGAACTTGTCGGGGCCATGGGAGCCGCTTGCAACTTCTACAGCGCGTCCTGACTCGAATCGTTCGCTAGCCCGCGATCCAGGTGTGGCTTGTCTTTCTGCGACGATCCGCCCGGGAGTGGCGATTCATGGAGCTTGCCTGCTCGCTGGCTGGCTGCATTGGAAGATCTGGAAGGCTGTCGGCCCTTGAATTGTTTCTCTTTAAATACGACCGAGCTCTCTCGTTCGATTCGACCGTCAAGCAGAGCTGTAGCAGTTTTCCCGATGTGTTGCGTAAGTTGGAATCTCGGGAGCATATGCGCGAAGCGAATGATTGCCGGGCTGTGTCATTCTCTCATTATTATTACGAACGGGATAATTGAGAGCAAAAGGGAATCCCAATCGAGAGAAGGGCAACCCCGTTGTCCATGATGGAAAAAGTGTCACCCTTCTTGGCGGCGTTGAGCTGCCTCAATAGCGTGAGAGAAACGACGATGAGAGTAAACCGGTAACGGAAATCCAGAGATGTCGGTTTTGCAAGTGGACACTTAGTGAGGGAAGCGCATAATGAATCCGTTGGGTGAACATTGGACGGGAGAAATGATCCTGTTGCGTTCAAAAAAAAGTGCCGCCCTCATCTCCAACGGTCGCATATTGCTATCTTTCAAACAAGCGAGAAGGTTTCGCTCATTCGCAGGGCCCCGATACATGGAGCGGTCAAATGGATTTCGCAATTCTTAATCTTCTAATGTTGTCGATCAAATTGATGATGATGACCACGGCGCGGAGCGAGTCGCGAACCTTGCTGCCTTAAGCTCGATATCGGAATCCACGAACAATGCACTAGATTTGTCGGAAAATAGATAACTTTCCAGGCTTCTAATCGCGAGTGTTTCCCCTTAGGCCTGAGGACGAGGACCGAGCATCGACGGAGGAGTCGGAGTTATGGGAAACTTCGAGGAGTAAACCACTACACACCGAGGACGTTGAGACTCGATTCACTTCAGTATCTGTTTGAAAGATATTCAAGATGAATTCCGGGAGTGTGACCCAGTTCAAGGACGCTTTCTGGGTGAGTTTCTTGCCTCTCTTCCGACTAGCGTTTACTGACTATTGAGAGCTATCAGCCCCTCGGTTGTTCAGTCGGAGAAATCGAAGAAGATAGGGAACACTCGTCACTAGGCTGCTTCAATTGTAGACAGCTCCGTTGTTCGCTGTTACATGAAACGGTTCCCGGAGTGTTATTGCGGAGACGCGACGTGAATGGGTCTGATCTTGGCGATGATCTTTCCTTTGCTCAGTTTCTTCGATATCTAGGAACGCAGGAAAGAAGCCCCAAATAAATTTCCGAAAACACACTTTCAAACGGTGCGTGTCTGTCAAAGCGCTCGTGTACATTGTCTACGAATACGAAAGCATCAGGAAATTGATCAGCTGATAAGGTAGATCTCCGCCGAGAAGCAGCAGCTGGATCTAGATTTGATTCACACCGGCTGCTGTTGACCCCTGAACCGGCGACGTTATGGCTAGAAATGTATACCGTGGCGTTTCCTTCCTCTTTCAAGCGGTGGACCTTGGTTTCCACTTTATTGTGGCCATTCATCATGGGCGGGGAAACGCTCGCTAGCCAGTCGACCGGGTAGCTGACTAGGCAATGCTCCTACATCGGAATATGGGCGTCACACCACTTGGGTAAATAAGAAACCAATTGACAGTCGTGCTCTAAGATTGCGTTGGAAACTCTCGGGCAGAGTTTGCGATTCTTAGGAGTCTTCAATTCGAAAATCGTAACATGTGCTTCGGAACGGAGAAACATCATCGAACTCACTACTATCGTGACGAATCAACGACACAGCGTTCGACCTGAGAAAATGTCAGCCCTCCTTCTCGGTCTCGAAATCCAGAGCCGGTCTGAACATTATGGAAAATAGAACGATATCTCGAAGATTGCATTCGCTCAAAGACTGTGGCCTTTAAAAAACTCGGGTTGAGTCTCCCGAGGATAGGGGGAGTTTCGAGCGAGGTTGAAGGGCTTGAGTCATTCTCATACCCACATTGAGTACGGGACCACTCACTTAGTTGCGAGGCCACAGCGGCTTAGCGAATTCGACGTGATGACCCATGCAGTCAGATCGGAAGAGATCTGAAGTGGGGTTCTGAGCTATGCCGACACAGCTCCGGGCTCCAAGGGGAAGAAGCTTGTCGCATATATAATATATGAAAGTCTCGCAATATCTGGTATTTCACCGCCTCCCGATAGCCGCTAGCAATAGTCGGGTACTTTTAGCGCTAACGCCTCCGACAAAAGATGATTCGTCGCCCGACTGCTAAAAACGGCCCCGGCGGAAGTCTCTTGGCGGAACAACACTCTAACAAAAAGTGTTGCTCTTTCGGGGGATTTTTTCGTAGCGACTCTCGGCGATTCCCGGGATGGACCCCGTTTCCACCTCGTGGACATGCCTCCGATGGATGCCGGCCTAATTGAAGAGGCGAACAGAATTGGTTGAGTGAAGGAGTCTGAAATCTCTTGTGGCTCTATCGATTATGTCGGTCGCAAGCGGTGGGAAACTTGGACTTCAAACATCGTCGACTCCTGTTCCGCGTCATCGGCGGAGATCTCCAATGTCTTCGTATAGAATCTTCCATGAATTGTCATGGGAGATCTTCACAGAGCGAAAGTCTGCTGCGGAACTTCTCATCTGAGACTCGTTTCCGAATTTCATGATGATAATTGACTCGGCGACGTTTTTCCGGATCCAACGATAGATAGCCTATGATTCGATCTTGCGGTGGCATCGATCGGATCCCACTTAATCGTAGGATCCCCAGCTGATGTGAGAGAAACGATTCGACTCCGGTGTCGGAATCGATTCCGTTCAAGGGTGTCTATATCCGGCCGGCAGACATCGCGAATCGCTGATTATCACCGCGAAGCTGCGATTGTCTCTGCCACCTGACAGACTTGGTCGACATTTCGGTCAACGCGACGATGCCGTTCTTGAGAAAAATCTTCAACATTCTGCAGCCGCCGCCGTCGTCTTCATCATCATTATGCTCATCTGACGGTGAGAGCTGGTCGGGGAAAGAAAACGGAGAACCTGCCGAGCCGAAAGAAGGAATCTCAGCTCAGTTGATGATATGTGAAAAAAATTGTCGTTTGTTTAGCGATGCGAAACTGCCAGCCCGGAATCGCGACGAGTGATCGGTGCCCCGTGCGAAAACCACCGCTGAAGCAGGCAATGATTTCAATTTATTTCCAAGCCGCGAGCAGGGTCGCGAGCCTGAGTGATACTCCTGATAGTTTTTGGACAAGCGTCACGATCACCTATCAGTATCGAAATTACGATTCGGTGTGCTTCGACGTCGCGCGCGTGAAGAATTCGTTGTGGGAGAGGGAATTGAATCTCATTCGGCGCGGAAGTGTCTAGAAATCTCACTTTTGTGAAGGGTCTTGCAAGCAGCCAGCCGTTTCGCCTAGCAAGCGCAAAACCGAAGCCGTATTGTTGGAGAAGCGATCTGTTCTCAGGTAATGGATGTCGCGAGTCGTACCGTCTTTTCTTAGCGGAATCGAGAGTCTACCTCTGAGTTTGCGGTCTGTCGACGAAGACAGAAGGGAAGGAAAAATATCACGAGCTTGAAGGCTTTTTCCGGAGCGAGAATCGCTTCCGACTCTCTCTTCGGCTGTCCTATGAATTCCTGAACGACGAGGATGTAGGTTCACTGACAGCAAGACTCGCTTCCTTCCGTCAATTCTACGAATCGAGCCTAGGGTCCGGTCGGCGACTCGCTTATCCGCGTACAAGGCTCCATTCTTCGAGGGTCGAAAAATCGTGGCGGCGTCCCTCGGTCGGAAACGACGAGTCTTTCTTTTGACTCAAGATTTCCAATGGAGTCATGTCCAGCTTTAGTGCGAATTCTCCGTTTCCGATCACCATCATGGCTTCAAGGGTCTGGAAGGCCAAACCCCGACTCTCGAACCCTTTGCTCGCCCAGGTGCGTTAGAAGGACGCATACCTGGATCAGAATTCCCGGAGCTCACTGGCAGCGAGCTCTTCCAGCATATGACCGGAGTTCCCGTTCAATGGACTGTTTTTTTTCGGATCGAATCCGTAATTTCTCTGGTCCCCGATAGGAACGATGTATGCAGCTCATGTTTTTTTCATCGCGGACGTTGGACCAATCGTTGAACAGATGTATACTCACCGGGGCTCAGATCTGGGCGATGACCAGCTGGCCGTAGACCACGTTTTCGCCCTTTCGACAAACTTACGACTAAGTTGACTCGATGAGAACGTCTCCGAAGCACAGTGCTAGGTTTCATGTCTCGATAGGAGCTTTTTCGCGTTCTGGTCGAGCGTTGGCCTCAGCCAGCTCCTTCTCGACCACTCCGGACTACCCGTTCGGAATATCTTGTCGCAACCTATATTATGAAATATCGCTCTACGGATTCGAGCCTCTCCCGCGGGGGCTGAGATGAAATGAGCCTTTCCACGGAGCTCCGAGGGTGACACACCGGGAGGGGCCTCTTAGCGCCAGCTTCTGAACTTCGGGCCGATAGCTTCATTGTCCGAGGAGAATGTTTTCACAAATAGACAATTCTCAGTCGGCATGTTTCAAAAGAAAAAAATCGTGGCGGGATTGTTGCTCTCGGAGGGTTTCCTTCGCATTCGGAACAATCGAGAACACGCGAGCTCATTGTTTCCAGTAGGGTGAATTTTCTAGACAATTTCTAATGATCTTTTGTTCTGGACTAACTTCTGAGCACCGCTCCGTGTCTTCTGATTTCCAACCCGATCATGGCGTGGCGAAGTCGTTTCTGAATACGGAGTACTGATCTGCAGTCTACTCTCTCTCGAGCTCAAGATGGATCCGCGATGCTCGAATCACTCCATCGAGCTCACATCTGTTCCATGATTCGTGATCCTCAAAGTCCTTGGACCCTTCAATTCAAGAAGTTCTTTCCTCCCTTCGTAAATAGTGGAATGCTCCTTTCGAAAGCTCAAATATAACATCTGTGGTATCGCTGGCCATCCGCTGATCGAGCTGTTGACATTATTGGGTAGGCGGCCGATGGCCAGCAGGTGTTTCTGGTGCCCTTTGATGTGTCCGTTTCGCTGAGCGAGCGTCCACGCTTAATATTCGGCTCCACGGAACGATATCTGTAATCCGACTGGCTCAGATCAGGTCATCCCCTCAGAAGAATTGTCGTCCTCACTCGAAGCAGTAAAAGCATCGAAGGGAAAATCCGATTCGAATCTTCGGAAACTTGGACATTGATGGCGCGAATCACTCATGGTCAGATTCGCCGCTCTTGTTAGCACAAAATCGGGGTGATTCCCAATCGATGGTGAATCGAGATGCCGATTTCCATCGGTCGGGAAAAATTCTGTTGACACTCCTCACGATACCGCCAGTGGGTCGGGGGAGGGGGCATCTGATGCCATGAGATTCTGGAAGGCATTAAAATATTCATTCCATATGCAGGGTCCGAATGGATTTGACGAACTTCGAAAGATCGTAAGGCAAGGCTCGGAGTTCACCAAAGAAATAGCAAATATCCTCAGCGAAAGGTGAGCAATCGCATCTTCAGGAAATCTTCTAGTCTCCCCCTTTTTCACACGAGTGAGGCACTCACAATCAGCTGCGTTTTCGATCCCCGAGAAGCTTTCGTTGGTGTCCGGAGCGATCTTTCAACCATTGTATATCCAAGTTTGCCCACCCCTGCAAGCGTGGATATCCGCGCACTAGGAAGCTTGATGGACGAGGTCTTTTCTTAGTTCGGAGGTCATTAAATTATATAACGTGACGGCTCGCTTGGGACATCCTCTCACGCACCTTCTCGACGACTAACCGTTTCTCACAGCTCCGCTGCTGACAGCAGCCTGTTCAGGTGTCCATTTGAAGGGAGGGATTTCTCATGCGACCGACAAGATCTCTGTAGACAGAAACTCCGGTACTCACTAATGAATAGACGCGATGAGGTCGCTGGAGCCTCAGGGAGAGTCCGAACCCCGCACCTCGAGTCAGGGACTGCTTCATTCCTAGTTGTTTCAAGCGAAAAGTGAATGATTTGCTCCTCTGCCGTGATGACCATTCTTATCGAGTAGTTTGCATTGTCGCATTCAGCGCTTATCCAGGTAAATTCATCGGTATCATGGAAGTCGGAAGTCGCGTCGAAAAGCCAATGCTGCGGCTTGTGCTGCTGAGCGGATCTATTGCATCCAAGCCTTCAGTGGCGGGTCTGTCGAGGTGCACAACCTTCCCGCATCGGCGCGACAAAATACTCAGAACTCCAATCAGGAGTGTTTGGCCAGAGACAACGTCCAAATCTGAACATTTCCGTGAGGGACTTCGGTTTTTCCCGAGAAGAATGTCTCTCTGAGAGCGCAGGAGCTCTAGTAGAGCTTGAAGTCCGCGATCTGGTCTCGACCTCCTGGTCTCGTCTGGAAAATCTTCGTTAATATTGGAGGGATCTCTCGCCATCCGATCAGTGGGCAGCATCGTATCGCAGCTCTCGCGGATTCACACTCGTTCTCGCTTGAAAAGTTGATGAAGATTTGAGTTATCGGAGGCCATGGGATGGGGCAGAACTGAAGATGGGGGCGAACATCAGGCGCCATTCATACGCGATGTTCCGGCATATTGAATCGTTTTGCCCAACGCGTGACAACCTGAAAGCGCCGATCGAATGACGTCGGAATAGCGAATCACAGAACTAATGATGGCATCGCGGAGCACTGGGGAATCCGATTCAGGTACACTCTTCGGCCGGGGCCACGGCTCAGGGCCAGTTGGGACTAGAACAGTCGCTTCGGCTCTTCGATCCAGGTATCAACCGGGTCCGTCCTAGAGATTCCCGACCGCGGCAACATCGTCACCGTCGAGGCCACGAGCCCGATCTGTCCTTGTCCGGACCCTCTCTGCCTTCCGATGAACCCTACGAGACCCCCAGACCGAGTGTTTCGATTCCTGGCGTTGGCTCCACGCCATCAAGACAACTTCAAAACTCATGGATGATCATTCAATCAACGATGAATGCTCCACAGAATAAATTATGTGTCCCGGGCTTCAGAAAAATAGGCCATACTCGATTCGGATCGACTGGAGCCAGGGGTGGATGCTTTTCGAGCCGAGCAGAAACGGCGTCAAATTTCCACTCTGGACGCTTCCGAATGATATTTACTGTCCGACGGTCTCGCCGCATCGGCTCTGTGCTGCAATCGATACCCTTGACGCCGACGACTCTCTCACTAGCAACGATATGTGTGAACCCAGATGATGAGTATAGAGGTGCGATGGGGATATTGTTTTCGCCTTACGATTCCATCGGCAGATATATGAATGGAATAAAATATGAATCTAATAAAAGAGCCAAATGAATAGCTTCTTCTAGGATCCATATTCCGATGGAAACTCGATCTGAAGTCCCGTTTCGAGCTGGAGAAAATTCAAGCGCGACACTTTTTTCTAGGTCTGAACTTGAAACACATTACGCTAAAAGTCTCTTCAAGCTCGCAGTCAAACTGAGCAAAGCCGCAAAAGATAATTTCGGGTGAGTCGAACTTTGCTCTATTTTCGTGAACGATAATTTGTTCCTCAAAGGCCCCAAACGAAGCGTCCCTAATAATAGGCGTCCCTAAGCGCTAGCCAATAATCACCGATGGGTTTCGCTCTGTAGGTCGAGTGCGAACGCGTGGTGCAATGTTTCCGTCCAGATGGAAGTTGAGGCCGAGACCCATCGGTTCGTATCAATTCTCAGACATGGTCAAGCTTTCGGAACTCTATCATGAACTCCGGTAGATGAATGTTGATTTTCTGCCCAATTTCCCCAGAGCGTTCTCCCTGTCGTTGACGGAGGAGGTGGTCAAACCTGTGCGACATCTCTGTGAGAACCAGGCTAAAACTCGGAAAAACGTGAGTACATGCATATCTTGAAGAAACAGGGGTCATGAGCTCGGACCCGACCAACCCTCTCCCTCTGTGTCAGGCACCTTTCAGAAATCTTCAGAAAATAATTTAGTCGTTCCAAACCGCTCTAGCTCATGACGGCGGGTTCTTGTCTTCCTTCTTGGGCTCTTGGTTTTGAAGATGTTGCGTCGGGTGAGAACCTTCAGCCACTCACGGTTGTTGTCCGCTTCGCGAACGACGCACCCCTCCGTGGAAAACGAGCACATTTTTAACGGAGCTTTGGCATCGCGGAAAGGTTCTCGTCTCTTTGACTCAGACACGGAGGACCTCCGGATTCGTCGTGGCAGGCGCCAGATATTTCTGAGTGTTTGAATTTTCAAATATTTCGAATTAGATCGATCCGTGATGAGGGTTGTTGGTAAAAAAATACCGGCTCTGTTTCTCACCCGGCGGGCTTCCCCGAATGACGGCTATTCCCATACGATCGTTCCCAACCGCGAATAGAGGATTTCGGACAGGCAAATGAACGAACGAAGGAACCAACGAGCCTTCACGCGCGAATCATTCGATTGACGTAGTCAGAGAAGGCTGTGTGATATAAACTTCAATAACATTGCATTTCCGAAAGATTGCAAAGCCCTGATATCGTGATCGCTTTCGGCTGTGACGGGTCCCGGACTGTGTTCCGTCGACGCCGTAACGATTGACGTGCAGAGAATTAAATTCGATAGAGCATCATTGTGTCGTATCTAAGCGGGACACCGTTTTCGGATCGTTTTGCAGTTAGAAAACGGGGTAGACAAGAAACAGAAGGCATTCCAAGACAAACGAGCTGAGGAGCTCAAATTCAAGAGACAGACTTATCAGAATCAGCGGGACGTGGAACGACTCCATCGGGACGTCGAAAGCACCTCAACTGAAAAAGAACTCGCCAAAATGCAGGCCAAAAAAGCAAAGGCCGAGGAAAGCCTCGTGAAGTCAGACGTTTTATATTACCAAAGCTGCCTGGCGTAAGTTTCCGCATGAACCCCCTGAAGAAGAGGTCATTGCTTTCCTCATCACTCATTCTTCCTCTGATGAATATCATCGCTGAATCGTGATCATAGGAATCCATTTGCCGGAAATTTTTCCAAGTGTCCCGAAAGCGATGCTGGGTGGCGGGACTCATTCAATCTGAACTTCCAGTGCTGAGAGGAGCAGACAGGAGTGGGAAGCTTCCATGTATGACTGCGCGCGAAGCTTCGAACTCATGGAGAAGGATCGATTGACTGGTCTCGTTGAAGCCGTACAGAGGTATACGTTCAGCCTATCTCTAGTCGGTCCTGCAACATCCAGTTGCGTGGAGAGGCTGGAGCGGAGTACAGGGAACGTCAGCCCCGCGAACGACATCCTGGAAATCGTTCGACGCAAAGGCACAGCACCGAACGTCCCAGAGCAGCACCTTCCGGATTTCTTCGTGAGTTCCGTAATTTCATCATCGAGCCGGGTTTCACTTGATGCTCTCGGTCCATGGTCATGCGTCCCCCGAGCTTAACATCGAATCTTATCTCCCACAGGCTGAGGATCTCTCAAATCAGATGCAATTGGATAGGCGGAAGGAGTCCCTCGAGAAATTTCTCATGATGATCATGAGGGATCTCGAAATGGAACGGAAGGGCCGAGAGGGCGTGGAGAGCCTGGCCAGGGTGTTCCAGGAAACACCGCGCTTCGGTGATGAAGGAGCTCAGGCCGATGTGCGAGAGAAGTTACGGCAGCTCAAGCAGACGTTGGCCTTCCTCGAAGCGACACGGTATAAAATCCAATGCGTGCTTCTGAGTCTAGACGGTCAACTACGTCCCTCCCATCCGCTGAGCGCCCACATCGAACAGCACAGGGACAAGCAGGGTCATCCGCAGAGTATTTTGAAGATACCGACGTGGATCGCCAGAGGTGGACTCGACGCCGAACGAACGGACTCACAGAACTCCGATAATTCAGAAGGTGGGGAAGCTCCGTCCGATAATATTCACGGTGATCCTCCTCGAATCCTACCGAGAGGATCCTCTCCGATCGGAATATTCACCCCGTGACGTTTTCTAATATTTCTAGGCATCCATTCAGGGGAATCAGACGTCGTTGTGAACAGCGCGTACGGATCGGATTTTGAAGATGGTCAGTGGAGAGACGTGATTCGATTTTGCATGAATCTCGAATACAGTGAAAGCTCGTTATAACGACCCCCATTACAACGAATTTCTCGGTACAACGAACAAGGAATTTCTCCTCCTTTGGCCAGCTCGCCATAGAGATGGTGTTCAGCGGCATTCGTTACAGCGAAAACTCGGTACAACGAACTAGTTTCGTCGGTCCCTTCTTGTTCGTAGTAACGAGCTTTTACTGCAATAGAAATGCGGGCAGCGCAGGGTGGAGAGGTGTGATTCTTCTAACCTATCCTTTTCCGCAGAAGGGGAATTCTCCGAGGACGAGCTGACCGAAGTTCCGAACCGAATGTCCGACAACCCCATCTACGAGAGCAATTTCCCGCGTCCCAGCAGCATTAGCTCGCTGAAGTCACAGTCGTCCAAGGGGCGACCGCCCCAGAACTCAGAATCGTTCTCTCAATGTAAAGTTTTATATGATTTCGATGCCACAGAATCCGGGGAGCTCTCACTCAAACAGGGCGACATAGTCACGGTCATCCGAAAGAGCGAAGATGGTTGGTGGTTCGGAGAGACTCTGAAAGCAGGAATCCTCCGTCGAGGCCATTTCCCGGCAACCTACGTCGAAGACGCTCACGTATGAAACGAAGGAATCGAGCTGGCCCTCCAACTGCAATAATGTGATTTCTGCTCGAATTCCGAATAAACATAGTGACGAGTCGGGTCATTATTCGTACTAGCTGTGCCCGACTATGGAAAAATCCGAAGCATAGGTAGTGCCCATGCAGCAGGTGGGGCCGCGGGACAGATTGGACTCTCGCGCCCGGCTCGGATGCCGGGACGCTTCTCAAGGAGGATGCTGCGTACGGAATCTAAGCAGCTGTAGCACTCGGCTGCGCTCGCCTGATAATTGCAGTCGGAGAGGCTTCCTTCCACGATCTTGGTCTGCCCACACCTGTTCGTCGCAACCTCCGTTCGCTCAAGGAACGGGGCTTCGGGCGGCGTCAAATAGTTCTACAGATTCGTTTGTCAAGACTGCTGTAGGGCTTCGCGAAGACATCGGCTTGTGGCGAGTCGCCGGATCGTGGTAGAGTCGAGCGTGAATTCGCAGAATCGAGCTAGGATAGAGACCTGATAGTGAATCTGGCATTAGAAACTCTTCTATCGATTGGCGTGCTCGGAGCTTGCGGTCGGATCAAGCAGAATATTTGTAGTCAATGGAGTCCGGTAATCGGGGGGAAAAACCCTCGGTTATGGAAATCAAATAATTCTGTGATTCTATAAGCACGCCTCTCCCTCTGGGGGAGGTGGGTTGATTTTTCTTTCGATTCCTCCGACGGAACGATCAAGAACAGCAGGCTCTGATCGAATCCGAACCGATTGTCGTAGTCATTGGTAAGCCGCAATCGTCGAGCGTCGCGTCAGAAACTCCGCGCCGGCCGGGGCCATCATCCCCGCATCTTGAACGCCGCACAGTGGGGCAGAATGCGAAAATAGGTTGAAAAAATTATTTTGCTGTTTTTTTCAAATCGTCCAAGCTCACCGATAAGGGGGTGATGATGAGGGCGACCAACCCTCGGAGTCGGCGGGATGGATTCGAGGCGGGCCGTAATGATGTAATCTCAGGGTAATGATGGGGTTTTGACCGAGCCACTTGGCGTTCTTCTCCAAAAAAATTGTACGACTACGACAACTTCCGTTGTATCTCCGGCGTAAGATGGATGCGTGTTTACTCAAAGATCGTCTTAATGATGGGGAGTCCTCAATCTCGAGTTCCACTCGGGCTAACAAAACCTTCTCGAGGAGATCTAAGTTCCTCCCATTCTCGCAAGCCTGCCAATCATCGAAAAATTCGAAGCGAGACACTTTGATTTGTACACCTGCGAGAGATTCCAGGACTCAACTTCTGCATCGAAAAAGCAGGGTTTGAGAACTGAATCGGGAAGAGGAGAGATCGGAGAGCATTTTTCAGCTTCTCCCTGGAGGAAGACTCAGGAAGAGCGTGTACTTCTACCTATGTGAAAGTTGACACATATCCCGAAGAAATGACAAGTCTTCATGAAATTCACTAGGTATCTTAAAGATCTCATATTGTCCCCGGATGTTGCATTGAACATTCATCTCGACTCAATCAAGCTCACTGGCAAGTTCTTTCTCCAAATCGACAGCTGATCTCGTTTTTTCCGCGGAGCACTCCAACGACCACTTCAACGTCTGGATCGGGAGGTGTTCTCAGGGTCACTTCAGCTGTTCGTTACGCACTCGTGGATCAAAATATTGACAAGATTGATGTGCCTCCCGAGTTTCAAGGAGTCGATGAGGATGTTCGTCGCTCAAAAAGCGGAATCGCTGACTTGAATTTTTTCCTCCTATTTTCGCATTCTGCCCCACTGTGCGCCGCATGATAGGGCGCGTTTTCCCGCGGAGGGAAGAAGATAGTTCGAATGGAACTCAAGCCGGAGAGCGAACCGATTAAGCGTACTTTTCTCATTGGCGTCGGGTCCCTCCTCCCGCGGAGAGAGCAAACCAACCGGCGAATCCGGATACACTGGAAATGCAAATGTTCTTCGACAATTACGCACTTCCGATGACCTCTCGCCACGCTGGCGCACCGGGCTACGAAAAACAACGCGAGATGTTTTCGATGGCTGAGAGCCATCTCTCACCGGACGTGTTCCAAAATTCTGTCCGAGCTAGATCAAGCGGCATCCGAACGAAAAATCTTGTCGCATCGAAAGACGGCAAGGGAACGCTCTCTCCCGTTCGAAACTCCCCGGCAGAGCTCGCTTCAGAGGTCGATAGAGAGATAAAAAATCGAAGAGCACGGATCAATCTTGACAGCTTCTCGCTGTAGGGCGCACGTCTCGATGTGCTGAGAGATCAGCTCATACTCTCAGCTCATATTCCGAATCACTTTCCCTGGCGGAGGCCGTCTTCACATTAATCGGAGTCCGCCGACGGATCTTGAATATTGTGATCGGCTCATTCCGACGTTGACGAGAACTTCCGATTGAGGGGAAGCTGCAATTTTCTGACTTCTGTTGAATGATTACTTCAGGTGTAGTCAAGTGGTAAAACCGACCGACGCCGGTTTGAGAGAGGGAAGCACCAAGGTCTCTGAACGCACTTTGCTCAGTCAGTCGTTCGGCGCGGCTCATGCTGGATGGGATTCATCTCGAGAAGATCTGAAATTACTGGCTGTGAGAACAGAGGACTCAACAGATCCGCTTCTCTCCGAGGGAACACATCGAGCAGAGGGCCCTGCCGTCTCCCAACACATGAACCTCACGGGTTTTCACTGAAAACCCCCTGAAGAGTTACGGTCGCAATGACGGTCCTCGTCGAGCTCCTGCTGAGTCCCATGAAGTTCTTGAGGTTTCTTCACTACGTGAGCAAACTGGTCGGGAAGAAAGGAGGCTTGCTCAGCTTCGTGCTGTTCGTTCTAGTCAACTCGTACAAACTCAGTGATTTCTGCAACGAAGTACAGTGGTGAGAAGAATGAACCTGCACCGACGCCCCGGGCTGCGTCCTTAGGAATGATTCCGCCTCTCCCTTCCGCTATATCCGAACGGCAGTGATTTCGATCTTGAATTTTATTCAAATGTTCTTGGATGCTTGTTATTTGACAATGAATGATGATACAGAAAACCGCGACGTGTTTTCAATCAGCTGATCGCAAGAAGATCTATGCTCTTCGAGCTCGATCATGGAATGGGCTTCAAGGAAGAGAGAGCTGCAGGATTGTTTTTCTAGCTTCGCTGATCTTCGCAGGGTTGCAAAAGTGAAAACGGAAGGGCTTCGATCCCGATCGCGTGAATCTTTGGAAACCACCACCCGACGGAAATTCAGTGCGCAGATGCTCCGGCTACGATTTGGAGATTCGGAATCGGGTGTTTTTTCGAAGCTCAGGGTCCTGCCGCTAGCAGCTCAGTCAAGGCACGAGGTCTCCGCAGTGGGGGAAGCTTGCTGTAGGACTTCCTCCAGAGTGCTCCAAGGCATTCCTGGTATAATCGCCGCATCTTTCCGCTCTAGCTTTCAGCGGCGTACTGCGAGACCATGACACGGAGGTGCGAGCAAAGCAGGCACGTGCTCTGATACGGGACAGTGATTTCAAAACAAGGCGGTTGTTTTGAGAGATCAATCTACTCGCAATCAGTGTCGCAATGGAGTAGATCACATATCTAATGGAGACACATCGTACAAAGTCCGCGTATGGAATCACTATTCGACTCATAATAATTACCGGCGCCCCTCTCTCACACCACTAAATGAATCTGCTCCGACTCGAGGGCTAGTCGCGCCCCATCGATCCGATACGCCCCATCGATCCGATGCTAGATCCAGTACTCCCATATCCGCAAAATCCAGAAGTCCCAATCGTATCATATTCTGCGAAATCATCCAACGCCCGAAATACAGAAGGGTTCCAAGCTGTACGATTGCCTGGTAGGTTCGCTCGAAGCTCCATAATATCAATGTTTTTCGTTTTTTTTAGTATACCCGTTCTTCTTGTTGGCGAAACATAAATTATCAAAGCGACACTCGAAACTTTGTCAATTAAGATCAGCGATCGAGAATCTCAGCTATGGGGAATGTAATTGTTCTTGTCTACCGCTCTTTGTCGTGAATCCATTCAATGGCCTGTCATACCAACCGTCAACGAGATTTTGTCGAATATCGAGCGAAGGGTCTCGCTGCTCTGGCTTCTAGACACAGACAGCTTTGATTGTCTCCACATGCGAATTTATTCCCTTCCGCGAGCTCTCATTGCCGACTACGACCATTTTCTCGAGGGGACCTTATCGAATCAGTGCCGTGACGGAAACAACAGAGTTTGCCCGTTTTGCGTTTATTTAAGCTTGCTTCCGACTTGAATCGACGTTTCCGATTGAAGAGATCATCAAATGCTGATTGATGGTCTCGGAAACGCTCCTTTAGACGAGGAACGAGAAGGGTTTCTGTACTGGCTTCGCGAATTACACTCCTATCTATTTCAGTGTCGTCCCATCACGAATGAAACATTGAGTTTCTTATCGCCTCTATTGGTCTTAGCTCGTTGTTATCCGTCGATCCATGGACGTAAGCGAACTTGCCTTGCCACGAGTTGCGCCACTCGCACTCATTTCACTTCGTCACATACTATAGTAGAGGGGAGAAGCGGTTTTTGGAAAGGGGTACTGCGGAGACCTTGCTTTCTCGAGTGTCCAGGCGACGCTCCGGCTGAAATAATTCGAGTGCTCACGCTTCTTCTCGGAGTCGACGGGTCGACAGCCGCTGGCAACATGACCAAGGATACTCTGGTCCTGAAAGAGTTGGAGATCACGCCGAACCGGGCCATCACGCCAGAATGGCGTAAGAAGGCTTACTGTGAGCTCGGGGAGAGCGATGAAGTGCGGAAAGCGTCGCTTTCGGAGTTCAAACAGCTCGTGCAGGAGCTGCCAGATTGTGTTCCACGACTAGAGGAGGACTTTCTCGTGCGTTTCCTCCGCGCGAAGAAATACGACCAAGAGAAGGCCCTGAAGATGTACAAGAATTTCTTCAAGGTTCGCTTACTCGACCCGAAAATCTACTCTCCAGTGGGCAAAGGCCCGAAGGACGTCGTGGAACTGTACAAACTCAATGTGGGTTTTCTGCTGAAACATCGGAATCCGATCAATGGAGCTTGTGTCATCGTTTGGCAGTTCGGACAGTGGACCCCCGAGACAGGATATGACTTGAGTCACATCTACACCCCTACGATTTACGCGGTCGAATTGGCTCTGCGGGATCCCGAGGTTCAGCTCAATGGATTCATGTTCTTGATCAACTTCATAAACATGGAGTGGCGGTTTCTGAAAGTTTTCGGGCTCAACGCCGTGCGGGTGAGTTTTCTGTGTGACTATAGCCGCGTAATCTCGCGATGAACCCGACATCGACGAATGCATCGGGGACAACAAAAACTGAAGGTCGATGCTTTCCCTTGGAGCACATGGTCCATCTTGAAAACGTGACACCGAGGATCAAAAGCGCTGTGACAAGGAAGCGGTGACATGTTGTATTGCGATACCGCCTTGGGCCTTCGCGGCCATTTCTCCGATCTTCCGGCCTTGATCACGACCTCCGATGGGTCGGTGTTCCCGTATTTCCCAAGTTCAACTGATTTCTCAAACCTGTACATTGTAGCTCTCGGGCTTCCCGCACTTCTCTGCGCGGACGGCGGGTAGGACTGACGTCCCCTCGCCTGTCGCTACGACCTGCACTTGTGGCGCTGACTGGAGAATGATGGAGCAGCTCCCATTAAGGAACTGAGGGGTGGAGTACATCCTGAATGGCGCAGTATCGGGGCCCATCTTTACAGCACGAGTGGATCGAGATCGGTGACACACCATGTACATGCTACGCCACTCATGCGTGTACAACAAGTAAACTTGCTCCGACCGGCAAGTCTGGCAATCGAAGAGAGTTTCACCAAGGAGCCTCGTGAAATTCCGGGCTCAATGGAATCGTCATTAAGTTTTCCCGACCTTCGCCTTCTTTACGGGAGTCAAATTCATGCTTTACGCTAATTCGGCGCGTTGAGGCAGGGATCGAGCACGACCTCAGGATTGTCGCGTGAGGCGCGCGTTCTGTGTTTTGATCCGGGAGAGTCTTCACCGGTCCATGTGAGCACCCAGGCCTCGTGGGCTCGAAATGCAACTTTTCCATCTGATCAGCATCCGCAAGACTTGAACCAGACACCCAGTGGGTGGAAAACGGAAGATTTAGAGCCCACCCGGCCTCGCGATATCGGTGAGGGCAGCGTTTTCCGACTGCGAGTCCATGAGATAATCGAGATGCCGCATCTAAAACTCTCGAGATTCATATCTGCTCTGCAACAAGGTCGTCTCGTTCGAGTCTCGAGTTTAAGGACGTTTTCGCTCGCTCTAGGTTGACCAAATTTCATTTCGACCATCTCGGCTCCCTCGATTACAAGTTCAAGGCTTTGTTCGCCAAGGACCTGGCTCAAGAGCCCCCTCCTCGAGAGCGGTAGAGTCTATCTCGAGTCAATATCCTACGCTTTCGAGTCGATGTCGTAATTACTGATGGTCGACCACCTTCTCCGAGCATTTTCTGTGCGACTCGCGCGTTGCCATCGATTCGCGCTCACAGTCGTCTTTGATCTGATGCGATCCTGTGCCAACGAAGATTTTCTGTGTTCTTGTACGGTCTGCCCGAGACTCGAGTTATCGAGCTTTGGATGGGAGCCGAGCTCGCTTACGCTCGGGCGATGAACGAAACAAAAATATCATACCCCGGCGAGTCGTTGTCAGAGCGTACAGTATTTCGCAAAACCCTCTAGGGCAACCTACCATGGAGGTATGCCAGCGTTCCCTGGCGACGCGCCCCGAGTCTTCCGTCGATCTCTTCGGAAAGTCTGGAAAACACCGAGTTGCTCCTCGCTGTCGACTGTCTCCGTCAAGGATGGACTCTGTGTTCTGGATCTCGAAATCTCGTTCACTCGCGATTTCGAGCTATGCTCTCGATTTGAGAAGCTCCAGAACCTGACAGGCGATACAGTCGTATCAAGATCGTGAGCGCTCTCAAAAAAGACTCGAAGAGACCTTCTTATTGCTCTCATCTCCGAAGTCTCGGGATGATCTTGAGTTGAGCTTCGGCTTCTCGAACACGACCCCGCGTGACCCGCCGCGCCGTTCCATCTTTGGAACTCTGAAATCATACGTCGATAATTCGCTATCATCCGACGATCTCTCGTTGGTGGGTACTGCGTAAATTCTCGGTTGGTCGCCGCTTTCAAGGTCACCTGTTCTGCAGAGAATCCTTTCTTGCTTTTGATTGTCGTTTCCGCTGCCGCACAGGGTATGTGCGACATCCTATCGACCCTCCGAATCATTTTCGATTATTTCCGATTTTAACCCTCCACCACGAGTCACCCTGAGCGGAGTCCTCGACGATCCGCCACCTAAAATCAACAGAGAATCAACATAGCCATCCATTCCGTGCGGAAATCCCTCGATTATTCGTTCGGAATCGCGACTTGTTCACGGAGAATTAGATCAATTCAACTTTTTCTGCGTCCATTCATTCCTCTTGGTAGATCTCTCGACGAAGATCGGTCCCGACTCCGTTCCGAACGATCACGATATGAAGCTTCCCGAACTCTTTCCACGCTAATCGTCATTCAGTCGCCGCTCGGCGTCTTCTTCTGAATCCATCTACATGCCCCGGCTCTCGGAAAGCGTCTGAGTATCGGAGCGCATTCTCCACTCATGAATTCATCCTTATGCCGCCGCTCACCAGTTCCCTGATCTCCGACGGCGTCACGCATGCCGCGTGGAAACTTGGACGTCGCTCCTCCCTGCTTTCCGATGATGAGTTCCATATCTTTCGCACGAAGGGGATTATTCTGGGACTCAGCTAAGCTTAGAGCGACGTCCTTCGATCTGCTCGTACCGGGGGCGAGGATTCGGATTCCTCCAAACCGATGATACGCAGGATAAACAATCGTGCCCATCAGGAGAATTCGATAGGTCGCCGGAAACGGGATGAAAATCATTTTTCTCCGCAGGCCTTGATCAACACGGCTCAGGACGGATACCCCGCTCGTTTCAAAGGTGCTCATATTGTGAACCACAGCCCATTGTGGAACATAGTCTGGGGAATGGGACGACCATTCCTGTCGTACAAGCTGCGCGACAGGTAATCGCACGAAATTCCATCATTAAATGAGAACTCCAATTAGTCTCCGTGCGACCGACATTCAGCACGTGAGCGTACAGGTATATGTATTCTAATGAGCGTTTTCTCTGCTCGTTCAGGGTTCATCTACACGGATCGGATATGTCCTCCCTGCACAGACACATCGATAAATCCATCTTGCCGTCTGACTTCGATGGCGATCAGCCACCAATGAGCTCAGATTGGTTCACGAAAGAGCTGTATGAACAGCATGACGACTTCGTGAAGAACTCGTATTACGGTTATGGCGTGAATAACAAAGACGTCCAGAGTTAGCTCTCAAGATGATCCTATCACGCTGACCGGTGTGTTCGATCAGGAGGTTTTTGGCGAGAGCTTGACCGCATCGGACCCGATCTGGAGGCGGCAGGACTATCACTTCGACGGAAATCGATATATTCAAAAAGCTAATCTCTCGGCACGAATTGCTCAAAATCCCGGATTCTCTGTATTTTCTGCAAGTGCCTCGCAAGGCGCACTCATGTTTTGAGAATGCAGCTAGTCACCGGCGAGTGTTGGGAGGTATCGAGCGGAGCTCACCTCGGATGGATAAGAATTCTCACTCACTAACGACCGATCGAATTCGAGTTGGACGGCGGTATGATGGGACTGTGATTAGTTTTTGGACAAGAAGTTTCGAAAACTCCGTCACACGAAGGAAATCCTCAATCCAATAAAGAATAAGAGTCATTTCTGAGGATGATCTTGACTGGAGAGTGCTGATATGACCCCCAAGGCTTCTATTCTATGCTGAATCTGATAACTCGTTTATTGTTTGGGGGTTATCGATTGAAGGGCAAAATTTCGGGGGACCGATGTTTTTATTGCGATCGACTCAGTCTGATCCCCAGAGAGGGATGCATAGTAATAATAACACATCAGACCTGCAACATTTTCTTCCTATCCCGCGAGGCGTTCTTCTTACGCTTCTTTTCGAGATACTTGTCTAGCTTGCCGGTCTTCTTCAGCTCCTTGTACTTGCTGATGAGCTCGGCTTTCTTGCGATCTTTTTTGTTCATGTATTTCACCTCTTGCCCAGACTCTCTAGCTTCCTTCAAGAAACTCGAATACTTCTGGTCGATATCAGTTCGCAGTCTCCGTTGTGTTTGCGTGACTTCACGAGACCGAATCTTCTGAAGCAGCTTCTGCGCTTTGCGGTGCTCATCGAGATCGTACGTGCCCTCAGCAAGCTTCTCTTCCAGCTCCTGTTTCTCCTTACGCCTGCAGAAAGAGGCATCACGTATCGTAGGATTCGATCGATCGCGATTCGAACATGCGTCAAGTGAGGCGCCACCTAAGCCTTGCAGTTCGACTCTCGAATTTTCCAGTATACTTATGCTTGAAGAAGCTCACCTAATATCATCCAGGAAGGAGTATTCGCGATGACGTTGTCTCATCCGGTGCTCAGCCTTGATCTTGTTTCTCGATTGAACCTCGTCAAAGCCTTCTTCGAAGCGGGGATCAGCACGAACTTTTTTCTTCACGGCAAATATATTTCTCGCTCCCGAGACTGGAATTTTCGAGCTGATCTCCCTTGGACGGTTCTTGTTCTCCCGTCTAAATTTCTGGAATCCGAAGGAGAGGATCCGTGAAGTGATCGCATAGGACAGAGGCAGACCTCAAGAGTGCGTCAAGGAACCGCATATCCGGACCATGGCGCACCGGAATCATGTTGACAAAAGAAAACTCGAGGAGTTCCGTGACATAAAATGCGTCATCTAGTAGACGATAGAGAAAACTAACCTTTCTCCGCGTTTTGCTTTTTCCGACGTCTTCCAGACCTATCGCGGTCTTATACGTCCGGAGACCCACAGAGTCTTTGAGCGAGAGAATTTGCTCTAGACTCTGTCCCTTGAGATCGGCGTCTAGTCCCTCCTCGGGTAATTCTCCTTGTTGATACCCTTGATCGTCTTCGTCCTCAGTGAAGTCACTTTGCGATTGATTCGAAGAATCTTCATCATATCCTGCAGCCATCACCGATTGCTTCGAAGGTAACTGCCGATTAGTTTAAAGATCCGATCGGTGGGAGGTAAATCTACGAACTGACGAACGGACTATTTCTTCTCTGATGAAGGTGGCTGCCTTTCCTTCTCTGTTCCTGGAAAGGTCCTCAATGAGTTTCTGCGGATCTAGTGACTCGCGTGTTCGTTCTTCTCAGACTGTTTTTCGACTATGTAGTGAGTTTCGTTACTGTTGTACGTCGCGAGCATGATAGATCTCGCCGAATCAATAAGCGAACCTCACCTAGTATGTCCGCCTCGATTTCCCACAAATTGATCTTGTGCTCTTCAACTGCTTTCTTCACACAGCCTGTATAATTCTGGAATATCTCCTTACACGGATCTCGCAAGTCTCCCTTGAGGAAACCGTCAGAAAACCATGCGTTGAAACACTCCTCGTAGCGTTTCTTTAGGTCGTTACAATTTTGATCGAGGCTGTTCATTGGGTTCTCCTTCCAGAGTTCTGTTTTCGTCCTATCAGCGCGGAAGGGGTTCCCTAACTCGGCAGAGTCTGTCAATATCTCTGCATAGAAAAGAGAGTGAATAATTATTCCAATGCCATCATAACAGCTCTGAGAGGAGTCTGCACATGTGATCCTCCTGAGCGGATTGCGCAGGATGCAATTCCAAGAATGTCCCCGTAATGCGCCGCTACGACATCAGACCATGAGCCGGCCAAGATCGCTGTTTGGCAAAAGATAGCTGTCTTACCGCACAAATAAGGTCCCCGATCCCTCGGCATTCGTGGATCACATTAATGTGCCTCTTGCGTGGAGAAGGGCGCCGCCATGCTTGTGGGGAGGGTGCAAGTAAACGGCGCCATTTTTGAACGACCCAAGCGGTGATCACTCCTGACTTCCGAAGGGACGTCAAACGGTTTTTCGGGACGCTCCCCTCCGACATTGATGATCGATGCTAAGGAGACTCATGGACCCCGAGGCTGAATCTGTTCTCCCTGAAGGCTCCTCATGAGATGGCTCGGAATCAATTTCCCCAAGAAACCCGCTGGTGACGGACGTATGACTCCTGAAAACGCCAGGGGCTAAGGGCTCTGGCTTCTGGCCTCCGCCGACTCGTATCATTCGGCTCGGATGAGCTAATTATAGGATGGGGAAGATTCACAACTTTCCTCAGATGAAATTTATGCTTACGTCCCACCGACAGTGAGAGTTCGGAACGATTCGAGCTCGTTAGCATGGCCGCTCGGGAATTTCTGAAAGACATCCTGAAATCTCAAGGAAGCGACTATCGAAGAGCAGTTTCATGAGGTGATCAATCGGCATCCGGGCAAGACATTCGCAGTTTCCGAGGCAAAACGAGACGCTCGAGGGTTTCCAAACATCTTCTGGATTCCGCCGTCGAGGAGCTTTTCCAATTGTAGCTGCCCGCCCGAGATACTGGACATGAATGAACCGAGCGGCGGGTTCTCCTTGTCTCGGCACCATCGATCGCAGATGATATAAGAAGATGATACATCCATGTGATGAAGATTCAATAGTTCTGGTTTTATTCAAGAAGATCGGGAGCTCATCTCAGTCACTTCGACAGCTCGCGATGGTTTTCTCGTTAAGATCCGCTCTCAGTGAATTCTCACGGTCCCTAGAAGCTTTATGAACATCTCGAACTCGCAAGATCTGCCGTAAAATCCACAATCTACTCGTCTCGTGCGCCGAGTAGTGAGGGTTGAGCCCACCCCGAGCGGTTTTCGAGCGGTCCCCTCTGAGCTCTCCGAACAAAGGAGCTCACAGAATGCTCTCTGAATAGTTTGTGGATTGCACCCGCTCGCTATTAGAGAAGACGACACTCTTGGGAGCGGGAGTTAAACCACCAAGGTATATACCGAGGACGTTTCGCGGCGGTAGACCTTCGACCGGTCTGTCGTTTCGAGCCAAAGTTGTTGGGTCACGTCGATCATCGGAGTCACCGCCGAAATACACAGAAGAAGTAGAGAAAACGGCTCCGGATTGATCCCCCAAGACTCCATCACCAAGCGAAAGTCATCTCTGTAATTGGAGAGATGAACGATTTGTAGCACTCACGCTTCGAAGTTGTAGACGGACCAAGGGTGGCAGTCCCAAAGGTCGAGGAAGCGGCTGTTTACACGAAGATGACCTCAAGCGATAATAAAGAAGCTCCGTATCTTTTGTGCACTCTTCTGCTCCAGTTACCTATCTGGAACTCGTTGAGCGCAAACTTCGCAATCGTTCATCTTCCTGATCTCTCTTCGCGTCAACGTCTCGGTGGAGCCAGCGGAATCAGGCCCCTAGTCGGCGAGTGTGACGGCACAGACAAGCTTTCGGGAGCTGAATCGACCAAGGATAATCAAAAAGGAGTCTCCCTACTGAGGTGAACAAACCTTTCTTCGAACAAATAATTCGTTATCAATAAGACGAATCCCACGGATGCACAGACGCACGTGATGAAATATCCCACGTACAACGGGATCCCTCGGAACGGAAGTCTGTCTTCGAAATCCAGGTCGAGACTTTGATACCGCGTTCGGGTATAGGAGTTTTTACGCAGTAGCTGGCGGCTTTCCGAACTCGGCATATTGACCTCTCGAGCTGGATCCTGAGCACTTCGAATTTCTCGCTCCGGGTATTTGTTGTGGTTTCTGTCCGCGTGGATGTAAGGTGGTCGGTACGACGCGTATCTCGACGATGATTCATACGCGTGCCGATGTTTTCTTGCGAGTCTCGTACCCGAGAAATAGAGCAGTGATCGCCGCGGGTAGAACGGTGGATGCTTTATGGTGACGCGGAGAGCTCGATGTGGCAGAGAGTTGACAGACTCTGAGAAATTGAGCACCCCAGATCAGCGTATCTGGAGAGTTGTTTCGAGGTTCCCGAGGGGTTCGCGTCAGGGCTTCCAGAAAGAATCAGACGCGTTTATCGCAGTGATTTCGCCGATCCGGAGCGGTCGCGATGCGAGCCGAAAGCAGACGGAGGAAAACTGAAGGAGGGCGGTCGAAGAAAGCGATTTCCCATGTTATCACTCTCATGGAGAGAAAGATCGGTGTATCCAATCGGTTCGGAGGGCATCCCCGCGAGCGACCGCGAGAGAATAATGCTGAGCATTCAGAGAACTCGATGAGATATTGCTCCGATGGAGCTCCCGCAATGAGAATGGGGAGGACGAAATTTCGGAGCCAACGAATATATCCCCAACTCTCTCAGGAAAGATTCGAATCCTCTCGATCTGGCGCTCCCGCCATGCTTGTCTGCCAAGATTGAGCCGGAAGCGTAACCATAATTATCTTCGGCACCTATCATAACCGCAGCCGCACTATGGAATCCCTTTCCATAAGTCGGAGCCGAGAGCAGGGACACAATCATCGTATCCGCGGAAAATTCGAATCAGTGTGCTTCGATTTCATGTGACAGATGACCGACAGATTCGTTAGAGATCAATGCGGTCTAAGGAAGATGGAGACTAGAAGGAATATGTGAGGCTAAGAAACGATGCAAAATGGGTGGATAGTGGAAGCGAAGCCTAGCGCTGAATCCGTGAGGAGTTTCCACTGCTATGAAGTGTGAGTATCCTCGGTTCAATCGATTTACGGATGCTGAGTTTGCTCTTCGATGGCGTTCGTTCCTTTTGTATTATATTTGTCCCGATATTTCCTGAGACGAGACCACCACCTGAGCCGGCGTTCCGTCAGGAATCCGCGGAGAGTGTCGACTTGATGAGCTCCGGGATTTCCTCCGAGCGAGAATACATTGCTGAGGGATATTTTCCCGTCTATTAAGAGCTAGATCAGAACTCCGACTGAGCTTGGACCTCGGTCGACGTAGTCTCACAAGAAAACGCGTTCGTAACCCACGGGGCGCTCCCATTGGTGGGAGATGCGGAGTCGCTCGCGGAACTCCTCATGGATATCGCAGCAGATTTCCGAGGGGAGATCGAGCTCCGCAAGATTCGCCTGATCTCGAGGAACCCTCATTGTCTTGTCGATGGAACACGCGATATCTTCCCGCTTCCATCTCTACAGACAGTGCTCTCATCGATAGAGCCTCGAGGAACTCCGGAAGTTCCGACGTCGTTCGCAGAGGGCAGTCAAAGGATTTCAATTGAAATACGGCGTTCGATCTCGTCGCTCGCGGGCGACTTGGATATGGTGTTGAAATCTTGCCCCGAATGAATGGTAGCTGAATTACGGCTGGTCGTACACCAGGAACGGGGAATATCGCGACAGCGCCCAGGGAAGGAGGAAATCTATTAACATTTCACGATATTGCGAGCCGCTATTGTTACGACGAGGATTCTGGGTGTATGAATGCGAATCGAACGCGACACAGAAGCGCTCTTCCGGACCTAGGTCCGATTTCGCGTCCGGAGATGCCTTTCACCGAGTCCTACACCGAGTTGAATTAATGCAGCTCAGTTCGGAAAAACTAAGCGCCTCTATTGATTCATATCTACCATCACTAGACTGGATCAAGAGTATAATTTGATTAATGATCTATATCAGCGATTTGAGACTCGCTCATCCGGTCTTCTTACGAGGAACATTGTTCTTCGCAGGCTTGAGCGCCTTTGTTGTAGGCCGGAGGACCCGGAAAGTACAAGTCAAATCTGGGGACACGATCATCATCGCTGCGGCGTTGTCGAACTCGTTGCAGTAATTCGGGGCGGAGAAGAGGGTAACGAGCGATCGATTGGCGAAGAACTCGTAACCGTCAGCGACGACCTGATGCGCTCGACAAACGAGATCAAGACCATTGTCATCCAGAAACCGTTGAAGCTATGGAGGATACGAAACGATTTAGAACCGCGCGGGTCGGGGGTGGGAATTCGATCGCAATGATTCGTGACACAGTCGAATGTTACAAACCGCGTCAGCTCCGAAAACATGGGAAACGCCGCGATCGTTGGGTGCGAAACCTCTGCCTTCGAACGGATCCGCCCACAACAGGTCGCAGGCGATCGTGTCTTCTGGGACGTCCCTCAAAGGTCGTCGAATATCACGGATATCATCGATGAGGGACATTTTCGGAGAAATCCCCCCGTGACAGCAGAATATCTTATCGCCCACGATCGCCGCCAACGGTAACCAAGCGAATAATTCATTGAATTTGTGGTAAACTTCGAGCGAATATCTGCGAGAAAGGGAACGAATTTCAATTATTTGGAAACCAATGATGATGGAAAGAATTCTCCGTCAGGCATCATCATAGAATATCGGGTGGTACTCAAATATTTTCATCGATCCGTCGATACGAGCTCTCACCTCACTCGACATTCCGATAAGAATCCGTATATGGCATTTATGCGCAACGTTTCGTGATTGCCTCGCAGCAAGAACACGTTGCCTGGGAACCGAATTTTGTATATGAGTAGGAGACAGAGAACTTCTATGGAGTTTCGACCGCGGTCGACGTAATCCCCGAGGAAGAGGTAGTTCGAGGCTGGAGGATGTTGGCCTTGATGCAGGATTCGGAGAAGGTCGTGGAATTGACCGTGGACGTCTCCGCAGATGTTCAGCGGTGGGTTGAGTTCCAGAAGAATGGGCTGCTGCTCGAATATCTGCGTGGCTTCGTCTATCAAGAAGAGAATCTCGTTCGGATTGATTTCGACCATTGGTGCCCGGGTCTTCCGAACTTCGAGTAGTCTCGACAGCAACTTATCTATGTCGATCGGTGGGGCCGCAGCCCCCGCTTCCAACCGATCTCGCAACCAATTAGCCATCGAGTCAATAGACTGAGAGAGCGGTCGTCTCGTTTTCGTTGTTTACCGAACGCATCCACAAACTTCCAAACAAAAGCCCCTATCGACATCCTCCACGGACTCGCATAGCAGCAGGACGTTCTGCGTGCAGAAATCGAATATTCCGAAAGATCAGTCGATTGTCATTTTGGAGCCCGTTTTCCGCTTTGAGTATTCCTATGGGGATTCTACTATGGCGCCTGCGTAGCTCCAAGAATCGTGTGCCGTGGTTTCCATCGCAGGCCAACTGAATACTGGATAACTTCAATCTGCCAGGAGCATTTCAGGCAATTGATGTGAGCGTATACATGGAGTATCCTCGAGATGAGTGTGGCTGTCATTGGCGCCCGCCAGCGAAGATCCTAATCGGGAGGACTCCTCGCTGGACCAGGGAAGTTCTTCCTACGCTTCGACACCGTGCACACAATCGAGAGAGTTTCCATGCCAAGCAGGGGTGATGATGCCAGATTAATCCCTCATGACTGAACACCACGCGCACCCCAATTCTGGGTTCAAATGCTCAATCTCTTCCTGGATGAGACGGGGAAGCAAAACTGGACCGTATACTGAAAATCGCACGATTGACCACAGTCGGAGATGGAAATCCGTTGCGATCACAGACCGAAGGAACCAAGGCAATATCGATAATTACGCTAACCAGAAAAGGCGAATGGTAGTGGAGAAAAGAACATCAAACGAAACAAAGCGTGCACGAAAGCCTCCTCGTATGGGATCTCGAAACAAGCGTCACGGAATCGGCGATCGGTTGAAATATCCGGAGTTTTTGCGCATAAGGGCTCAGCATCGAGAAGTGAGCTCCATCGGAAGCCTTCGAGGATGCCCAGACATGAACGTCAACCTTTCGGAGAGAGCGGATACTCCCATGGTATAAAGTACCTCGACACGGGATCAATAAGCAGTCTTCAAATTCTACAGCTTTACGAAATAACGATAACATCAAAATCTTGTGACTGTCCTCCTCGGGGCTTTACGATAAGTTTATTGACCTTGAACTGGGATTATGAGACTATCTTTAAGGTAAACGCGGAATATCTGACAAACGAATTCCAAAATTTCAGTCCTCCTCGAAGTTTCGGAAAACTGCTCCGATTCCTTAGGTTGACAAGCTATGCGGAATTTCTACGGAGGGAATCATGGACAAGAGTTCCACACAGAGGCTGACGGAGGTAAAAACGCCGCTCACTCATCATCGGCCTCGAGCATTGATCCACAAGAGCATCGAAGGCTGAATAATGCTTCTGTCGGGGACCTCAACAAATCACAATCGACACGTCCCCGATGATCCCTGCCATGAAGGAAACAGTTTCCTCCCTCCGGCTGAGGGAGTGAATGAGTAATGGTCAAGCTCGTCTGGTCATTTCTTCGCGGTTTCCGCCTCGAAAGTCTCGTACACGCTCTCATTGATGTGGATTCGTCGGTTTTTGTCGCTTGCCGTGTGCTTATGTATCGTTATCAAGGGTTTCGGCGATTTCATGAGATTCTCCGGCACAATTTGTTTCCCGAACACTCTAGCGCTCTGTATGAAGCACTTCTTCGGGATTCGCGAAGCTCCCGACGCGGTCTTCAGCTGGAAGGAAGAACGATTGATTCAGGTGACCGCACCCTAGAATGCTCGAGGAATGCCCGACTGGGAGCTGACTCCCGCTCGACTCACCGTGGGCGTTTGTTTCGCTTTCTTTCCCGCGCTCATTGCACCCGTTCTGATGAATTCCGCAACTTTCGATGTGACCTTGGATTTATTGGGGGTAACAAATTTCGATAGCTGAACAGGACTTCCCTTGAAGCTCTGCTCTTGGAGTCTTTTTGGTCTCGGATTTTTCATGAGCCGAGACGACATCAAACTTATGTCGAGCGAAGCATCGAGCTGATCCCTGGAATCGATTCGAAAGTGAAAATCTCGCATTGAGAGAAATAAAGAATAATAATAATCGGCATCCGTCCGGTCGCCCCGTGTACATCCGATCATCTCCGAGTTAAACGAATCGTTCCAAACTGAGGAACGATTGCGAGCCATACCTCTCGGGAAGCGGTTCTGGCGCGCGATTTTCTTTGGTTGTGTAGCTCTCTGTTGGAGGTCGGATCGCTCTGGATGGTGGCTTCTCAGCAATGATATCGAGATGTAGCCGCTTATCGCTAGGGAGAGAATAGAGCTCTTGGTGGAATTGGCAAGATTGAAAAGCATCGACGATGGAGATGTCAGCTGATATGCACGCTCACCTTCCGGGTAGGGAGTTCTCCTCCACCTTAGTCGTCGGAGTCGATCCTCCTCCTCGGTCAACGCATCGGTTTCCACCCTCATCGATTTCGAGAATGGTAGCCGAGTTCGAGACTTTCGTCGGAACCCTCTCGACCACAGGAACTGTGCTTGAGGTATCCGTGGGAAGCGGCGCGGTAGTCGAGGAATCAGTACCGTGATCTTCCCCAGTGAGCCCTTGTGGTGTTGCAGGCGTGATTTTTATTTCAGGTGGATGGATTAGATTGAATCTCGCCGAAACTAGAGCTATAGCCTCGAGCTTCCGAGGGGATGGCGTGGCGAATTTCAATGTTTCTCGCGACTTTCCGGGAGTTTCTGACGCAAAACTCGTGGACGGAGTCGTTTCGCTTTCTGAAGGCACTGGAGTGATGTCCTCGTATTCCGGCACGTAGGAACTTTCCTCCTGAGAGTCAGAGGAGTCAATCAGGGGAGCTGCGGCTATAGTGCGATATACAGACAGAGGAAGAGCGGCGGTCTCGCACATGAGAGAGCGGGTACGACTCACTTGATCTGAAGCCAGGAGCAACGCTGAATCGTATTCCTGGAAACTGCCATCATTGCAGCTTGTGACACAAGAATAGAAGGAATCTCCGTCTTTCGAGGATATGTCCATCATCCGGAGCTGTTCCTGCGTTAACAGGAACTCAACCTCTTCATCAACTGCAAGGTAATCAAGGAATCATTGAGAATTGATCTCCGGTCACCCCAGAAGACTCACACTTAATGTGTGCCAAGGCGGGGAAATAGTTGGAATCGGTCTCGGAAACGGTTGGACGTCAAAAAGTCGCGGCTCAGGTACCAGAGGGAGTAGTCTCGGGGAGTTGCAGACGAGAGCATCCCACACGAGAGCTCGAGGCGCAGCCCCCCGGGGTGACTCTTGACTTGATGATTCTTGACTTTCTTCCGACAAAGCTCTCAAACTCGATACTATGAAAAACTCCCTAATCTTCTCTCGTAGTTTGCAAGTCATTATTCTGTCATAGAGCCACTGATATGCAGGAGCTACATGCTATTCCGCTCCATTAGTAGACAGTAGGTCCATAAGAGGGACGGTAGTCGGTGCTCGTCAAGTGAGCAGCGCTCAACACATGGGGAACATGTCCGGACACGTCTGAGCTTCACCTGGAGGAGCTCATCAAACCTCTCGGCACCCAAAAGGCCCCCGCAAGGTGCTATTCAGATCAGGGTCTCGTCAATGAAGTCATTCCCGGCTAAGGAAAAGCCGGTCGTGCAAGGTAGTAAATCATTTCGACGTCCAGACTGATTCTGCTGAGTCTTCCATTCCTTAAGTGAAGCATCCTGTCGCAACCCTTACGACTCCTGCACGTTCCATCGAAGCTGAGCCCTGTAGAGATACACTTCATCCATCGTTCAAAAGCTCCACGACTTGGACGCTCCGGAAAGGCACCTCCGAACTCGCGGAACGCACGAAAAGCCGTTGCCTTGTGAATCGTTTCTGGACGCATACCTTTCACGCGAACCTTGTCTTCGACTCCGGAGGACATCTTGGTCCTGAGCGAAGGGATGCGCAGCAGAACGACAACCCAGACGAATAAACCGAGTCAACAGCTGGAACCACCGCCGGATCCGAAGAATTCTCACTCTCACATGAATTCCGATGCGCACTCTGGGTTTGATTCGCGCGCGTGTGTCAGCTCTCAACGCTGCGCTTTGATTGGCAGCAGACGCCCCAACGGAGGTTTGATGCCCGAGACAATCACTCCTTAACAACAATCACTCCTTCGAGACCTTGGATTTGGTTTGTACGGTTGTACGTGTGATCGAGATACCCTCCAAGTGAACATTCGTTGAATCTTTGCGGATTTCAGACAAGAAGTACGGCGGGTAAAGCCTAACAGAAGCGGAACCTATTGATTGGAGGGAAGTGGATGACTTCGATGATCTTTGTTGGAAGCTTGAGGCGCCATCGGGCGGCTCCCTCTCCATTTCGGAAGAATCAGTTACGTGGAATCATAGACCAAAATGAATGACGGTGAGCGGCGGTAAGTGTCGGTGAATGACGGAGGCGCCGGAAGTAAGGCAAGAGGGGAGGGGTAGCTGTCGGTAGCGTTCCCCGTCATTTCCCGTCGTTCATTCTGGTCCATGAGTCTACGAAAGTGATCGGAAAAGATTTGTGGACCGCCCGATTGCTTCTCCCGCGGGTTTGCATCGAGTTGAAATACGTACGATCGTACCTTATGTTGGGTATACGTTGAACGGTATAAGAACTACGGCCCACGGCGGGATCCCATACAAGCCGAATTTCATGTCTAGCGGTCACTAAGCACAGCGAAGCAGAAAAAGAGATTCTCGGGACAGGGTGGACTCGCGAAATCCGGCTTATGAAGTACGGAATCTCGGTCCTGATTTTTTCTTCTTGAATCTCGAGCGGAAACATACGTTTCACTGAAATTCTCATCTTTGATGAGAGTCCGCAGGAGGGCTAGAGGGTCTATAGCCATTCATTTCGGAAGACCCGATCTAGCCTCCCTCCAAGAAAAATCCTGGGGACGCCACTGACAGGAGGTCATTTCCCATTTCCTATGGTTCTCATGAGCAATGATTACGGCTGGGGATGTCTATCGCCAGATCGAGAGGCAAACAAAAGGTTAAACCTATATGATAAATTATAACATTTCGTAGTCTGGTGGTATTCACCAGCTAAGTAATGTCCGTCTGAGAATAATCGTCATACATCATGCCGGATGCACGTACCAAAATTCAGAATTTTGTCTTCCATGCTCGGAATGCAATATTATATTATATCACGAGATGATCGTGATCGGCCTGAAGCCAGATAATGAATAACATCAATCAGTCGAGGAATGGACGAACTCTGCGAATACAGCGAAGACAGTTTTCGGTGCGAGCAAGGTGATTCTTCTCTCCGCCGCGACGACAGCTCGGGTTCGCACGACCTCGCGTTGTGCTTCGTGGTACGCGATCAGAGTGCATTCACGTCAATCGGGGTCTGAAATCGTATGATAGTTCAGGAAGCTTGCCGGACGGGCTCCTTCAGAGCAACGTATTCGTTTGCAGGTGTTCGTGTCGATGAGCATGCACAACGAGGATGGGAAGAATCCTAGACGAGAAAAGAACGGGATGAAATTCCGGAGTGATATGAAGTTGCGGAACAACGGTAGTGTGAACCATGATGATCTCCATTGCGATCTCTCATTATTATGCTCAGAGACAGTTGCTGTCAATATGCATTCTCGCTCGCGGTCGAGGGTCCCTAAATCACGGCATTGATGATAAGATCTGTTTCGCGCTCTGATATGAGCCATACGAGAGGAGAACGAGTCTCCTCAAATCGCCCACCCTCGATCTGTCATAAACTCGGAAT
Source organism: Galendromus occidentalis (assembly GCF_000255335.2). Lineage (NCBI taxonomy): Eukaryota > Metazoa > Arthropoda > Arachnida > Mesostigmata > Phytoseiidae > Galendromus > Galendromus occidentalis. Next base: position 399,901 of record NW_003804429.1, read on the forward strand.
TACTACCAATAATCTCGGCGCTCGATCAATTCACCCGCGCGACTGACGAGCACCTCATTCCTTTCGAGAATTCTGACAAAGTTTGTTAAGTTGACAAGACCGAAGGAGACCTTGATCTGCGAGTAACATGCCGGTATCCCGGACAAGACATCGAAAGAGCTTCGTTCCAAGACCGACACCTAAGAATGAATATCAGCTTCTCGTGAGGCTGCGCATCGATGGGCAGTGTATGTCCAAGTATTGGATTGAAGCATATCTACACCCTTCCACATCCGTCTATGGGTGGCCTTCATCGGAGCCCCGCAGCTGAACCTTCAGGAATGTGTGATTGATCACCTTGGCACCGATATCGAATATTACTCCGTCAGACACCCGGTCATTGTTGCCATCATGTTGCCTCTTCTAAAGAATGGATGCAAGGAGCGAATTCGATGCAATTCTTGACGGGCACGAGAGCCGGCGGAGTATTTACAGGAGACGGCCCCGCAGGTTCGGGGCCCGAATGAGATGATGACGGCGAGCCACCCCATCTTCCTCCGATGCTGTCCCTTTTTTGAAGCATTCTCCGCTGAAGTATGCGCTCAATTTTCGCCTACAGAAGGTGTACGCTCTCCGGGAACACATGCGGCTGCAAACGACTGCGTAGGCGGCCTTCAGGTCCGACCGAATATTCATAGCACGCGAGCAAACGTCCGCTGCCGCTTTTTCCCTTCTATGTTCACGGCGCCGACGGTCACGCACTCAAGAATCCAGTTTCTCGACGAGAACCGAAGTTCCGGAAGGATGGGGGGCTACGCATCGGGATCCAGGAAAGAGGCCTTGAGATCTCGGAACGGGCGTTTAAGTGAACGTTACTCATGGCTTTCGAGGATCAGATCTACCGCGCCGTTTTCGGAATAAGCCTATCAAGTCTCTCGCCGTGACAATGAAAGCCGTTGCGGTGTCGAGAATATTCCAACGTCGGGGCGCTGAGGATATTCTCAGTCCGCGAAGAAAGGTCCCGACCGAACCGATGAGCAAATGGATCCGTGGTCCCTGACAGTCACTGACAGCACCGCGGGACTGACGGCTCCGGAAACATGGAGGCATTCGGATCGTTCTGCTGGAAACCTCCGCCTCCGGGAGGGTCAGCTCGTAGAAGCTCACAAGTCGCACGGCAGCTCTGAGCTCGGAACCTCCCTCCAGGGTCCCCGGACCTGACCGGCGTCGGCCGTGACATTCAGACTGAACGTTTTTCCCCCGTGACAGCAGAACATCTCACCTCCGACCGCCGCCGCGAGAGCATTCACGAGAAGAGTTCATTGGCTTTATGATGAATCTCGAGCGACTACCTGAAATCGTCACGTCATTTGCTGATGTACGCTGTCAGCGCTATGCTGATCCCAGAAGATCAGCGTATATCCACCCGAAGCAACAACCGAAGTAACGAATGTTGGTTTCGCAACCGATGAGCCAGCAGATTTCAGCGGGGTGATCTCCTGAGTCGACACTCTGTCAAGGAGCAGTAAATGGTATATTTCTGCGACGTCTCATGGCTTCCTTGGAGCACGGAAGCAGTCCCAGGGATACGAGACTTGTATATGAATCGTTGGCCGAGTACTCTCAACTAGTTTCAACCACGATCTACGACGTCTCCTTGGGAGAAGTCATTCGAATCCGGCAAATGTTTGCCCTGATGCAGAATCCGTAGCAAATAGTGTTACTGCGTCAACCAGAATTCCAAGGGGTGTGTTGAGTTCCTCGAAGATGCGGCAGGATTCTACCATCAATCGCGGGATCTTCCCCGGAATGAGCCATTAGTGTGGACCGATCCGGTCTTTGCAACGCCAACGCTTCGCTGTCGCTCCCTCGCACCGGTGAAGGCTCACTTACAAGCGTTAAGGTGATCCCAGTATCCATCAGGCAAGATATTACCGAGCCATCCGACGGCAGCGTGTCAGGGAGGACTTCCCGACAAGGACGCCCCGATCGGGGGACGAAAGTTTTGAAGAAGCTTCTCACTGAGCTCAGAGGCCGTCGAAGGAATCAGTGAGCTCTTATCAGACCCGCTCCTACTCACCCACAACAACTATCAAGGCCCATCACCGCTGATTACAGCGCATGCAACCAATCGGGGCTCGGCAACCATACCCACCGAAGTCATGCTAATGGAAATTAAAAGACTCTCTTTGACCCGTCCAGATCTCTAATGAAAGCGCTCCGACTTTTTTGCCGAGGACAAGAAGCACGTGGCATTGTTACGGCTTTGGAACGCTTCGGAACCCTTTCCCTCGGAAAAACAAATCACAATCCTTGTTCCGTCTCTTCCAACGCGAGTACACAATCGATCATTCATGAGAGGGAACGATTCGAGATCGGGAATGGGACCTGATCCACTTCAACCAACAATGTTCATCGATTTCAGCCCTTCATACAAATTTCGCTGCTTACCCTGTCAGATGAGACGCTGAACGTCTGGCCGAGCGCTTGCAAAGGGGGAATATCCGGGGAAGCAAACTCGATCGCGTGAAAACGTCATTCGTATGGAAATCCTTCAGCGCGAGAAATCTCGCGCCAGACGAAGCTCTTGAGATCAGTATTTCATGGTCCGCGATGAGTCTTCGAGATCGTGATGGTCGGGAGATCGGATAGAGTAGCTGCTGTGCTCACGTCATTGTCCGTCTTCAGAGACGGACAACTCATGAACGGAAGACGCTGACGGGCGCGCCGAAAAATACGCATGGCCAACCATCCTACACAGCAATCTGCAAGCTCTCCTCTGTGACCAAGTGGCGTACGGGGCTTCTACGCTAATATGATGCCCGGAGCGGAGTTCTTCTCATTGCCCCAGCCTACACCTCGATCCAGGGCCTCGCTCTGTTTTCTTACTTTCTCCAAATTCATCCCCCGAAATTCGCGTGTCGGAGGAATGCAAGGCTCGTCGAAGGAAACCACCAGCCGACAAGCTCCTTTCTGTCAGCATACGGGGTTTTTAGCGCCTCTGTACGGGAGCAAAATACCCGAAGATACTTGATGCCTGGGCGGACCGCCCCCTCCAACCTACCCCGAAACGAAATTTTTGCGACATCTGGGGGTATCCTAATCTCTTCGATTGAAGACCTGCACGCGGGAGTTGGAGAGCTGTGCGGAAGACTGAGGGATTGTCGGAATTTTTCTCGCTTCCCCGAGATCTCACTTCCGGTTTCCGAAATCTCTTTGGCATCAGACCCGTTCTCGCAGGTCCACGCTTTCCAGCTGGAGCTACGAAGCTAGGTTTTGGAGCAATCAAGTAGAGGCCCCCGATCTTTGATCATTATAGACTATCCGACGCCAAGGTCCTCGGTTCCTCTGCTCCAGCTTGTTCGATAGCTTCACGGAGGCGGAAAACATAGAATTACGGAGATGAGTCGTACAATTCGCCCCGGTGAGCTTGACAAGCGCCCATTCTTCCTCTTCGCGTATCTATTGATGCTGCTATCGACGCTGCTGTCGGCGCATGAGAAGCTTACGATGCAGGAATGCGATGACGGCGTTATTCTTCGGTCTTGATTGCCTGTTTCCCTTGTCGACAGCCGGCCAGACAGACGGGCGGTCCAACGGGCCGGGGGCCACCTAGCGAGCGCGCGGCAGCGCGCAAAAGTCGAACCCTATGAAGCGTTTCAGGATAAGGGGGAGATTCCATTACGAGCATGCGTTTTTTGGAATAAAGCGAGCGAGGGAAGCAAGGGAACACCGAACGGGGATTTTGGAGGAAACAGGATCAAGGGCGCTTCCTCCACAAGCACCCTCGACCTTGTTCGAGATGATGCACCGTATTGCACGACCCTCCAGAGTCTGGATGAATTCGACGTAGGATTTCGTCCTAAAACTCAATACCGGCGTCCGAATGGAGCACAAACAAAGGAGGATAGAACGCGGGGGAGCGATGTAGGAGAATGATATTATTGGATTTCACTCGGCATAGACAACCTCCTCATCAAAGAGGGAGCAGGACTTCGCCTTAATCGCTCCTTTCACCATCGTATCCTCATCCCCATGGGGACACGATCGCTTCCACGAAATTCCAGAATCATCCCCCCGTATCCCAGGATGAACTATTTCGCGGACGAGACCTCCAAACTCGACTAATGGAGTCTGTGAACACTAGCGACGCCGGCGGGAGTGACCTGACAAGCTACATCTCTCGGCCGGTGAAGGGCTGGGGATGCCTTCGTTGCTTCCCCGCCCTGTGCTTAGGGAATTCGGACTCGAAGCTTGATCGGTCAATCGCTGTATGAAGTTCCTATAAAATTCCTGCATTCATCTCTGTACGAATTCCGAATCTTTCCACTGATTTCCCATTCCCTCGAATGGAGCTCATTGCGCTCTCCTAATAATTGGCGGCGATGAACCTGAAAGACAACAGAACGTCCACGAGCCGGTGCAATCAGCAGATTGGATTCAACGTCATTCATACCTTTCGTCATCATTCGCGTGGATGACTGGGCCGCAGGGCGATCGTGGAAACTCCCTTCATGGCCACGTCTACTTGCGGAATTCAATTCGATTCGCCTTATCTATCCCGGATTCCACTTTCCGAGTCACGCGGCATCCTCTCGCGAGCTGCGAGTCATGATTTGACGTCTTGACTGCGAGCTCGCAGACTGTCAACAAGTCCGTAAGGAAGATCGAGTGGTTCTCCCCGGCGGCTCCTGTTCCCCTCGGTTCCCACCAAAGTCGACGAAAGTTGACGGGTGCGAATGGATTAAGGAACAGCAAATTTCACGGAAATTATTTCCTGGCGTGAGTTGAAAAAGTCCAGGCGGTCAACTGCAACTGCTCATCGAACATATCCGCGCAACGCTTACCCAATCGCCCGGAAGTCGTAAGTCACTTCTCGAAATACTCGGGTGTTCCAAACTTTGACCCTCACTAATCAGTTTCGTTAATCACGGGGATAACGGGATGAAGTAACTCGATAGCGTCGATTGCCGACTCGTATTAAAGTCTCACTCGCTTTCACACAGAGGAACAGTGTTCTCGAATTCCACCGCGAGCGGGTCTCTCATCCCTCGAGAAGTTCAATTGTGGTGATTATGGCACGGAGTTGTGAGAGTCTTCTTTGGTCCGTTATCTGGATTATTTTGCTCATTTTTATCGCTTGGGAAGTTGCCGCGTTCTGTGCGGGAATCTACATTTTCGTCAGTTTTTTCACTCCGTGCATAAAAGGTGAGCAGAATATAATGCCCCGGCTCCATACGCTCTGCTTCTGGGCTTCCCAGGGGTGTGATTCGGATTCGATCTTCCTATACCGCCTCTTCTCGTGATTGCAGGCCTGGAACCCTTGGCGGAATTCTTGATGAAGGGCATAAACTTTGTCCACTTCTGTGTGCGGAACGCACTCAATGGAACATCATACAGCAAACTCTGAAGGGAACATGGGGCAGAGTAGAAACTAAGCATCTCGAATTCCGGCAAACTTCCGCGAAGCCGCCGAAAAGATTTCGGGAATAAAAAACGCTCAATGGACGCGCACAAAAATCATCTTTCGCGTGTCTTGGAACAGGCTCCGCAACAAGATCCCTTCCCGGGAATACGGATTCGGGGCTGTCAGTGTGACGTGCATTATATCGTCCGATGACAGCCTATTCTGTCCCTTGATGGATGAGCTATCACGCATTCATGGGGCTCCCAACGTGGGAGGTCTTACTTCGAAGCGTTTCCCGACAAACGCCGATTCGATCATCTCCTGATAAATAACAATCAATGCTAGTTGGCGCGTCCCTCCGAGTGTGTGAGACGGAGTCTTGGATTCCAAGTGCCTCAGCTGATTCCGGAATCACTCCGGAAAATAGGAACGCCGACACCCGGAAAGCCTCAGAGAGGCTAGCTGATTTGGGGAGAACTCGAGGTCGACTGATTTGTGAACGCCCACTGCTGACGGGAAATGATGCTTAGGAGGGGAGCAGGGACCGAGCATGGACGCTCTTGATCAACGACGGCCAGGGACTTACCAAGGATTTTGTTGAGGGGGAAGCTGGGTCGGATTTTCTTTGGGGCTAAGGGAAAAAAATGGCGACCCGCTCCTGTGCTTCACTTCACAAAGTTCTGGGTTAGAGCTCCATCGGGCCCCAGGCAGAAAGCGCTGCTGACGAAGGCAGACGGGAGAAAGGGCAACCGGACAGAGGGTTTCAGTCGAGAATTTCTGGATAGTACGTCGGAACGTCTCCCTGTCCAGATAAATCCATACACCTACACCCAAGCAGGACTCGAATGCAGAATATGGAGCCGAGCTCGGAGGGAAAACCTGATAGGTTGGATGACGGAGCTCGCTCCACCTACGTTCCAACTCAATGATTCCAGATCCTCCTTCATTGTGGACCCCCGTAAACTCTGACGCGACAAACACTGACAACCTCTCCTCGTGCGATCACGTTCGATCATCAATCCAGGGCATCGAGCGAATAAGAAACTCCAGTCAACTTTCGAAGACTGGCTTCAGAGCGTTCCGAGAGTGGGAAGCTGAGCGGAACAGCTCCCTGAAGCTCACCGATCGCCTATTGATGACGCGGGAGAACACAGTCTGCATTTTCTAGAACCTATAGGACTGGTAAAGTGAAGAGTCGTAGACACTCGACTGCACAACATGCAGCGGCAGAGCAGCATCGGCTGGCAGGAAGAATAGAAGCCCATGGTTCCAAGGAAACTCGTCTCCCGACACTCCTGCGGCGACGGAAGAAACGGAAAAACGAAGATGACTCGCCCATGTCCCATTGTTGTCCTATGTAGTTGTCATCACCCAGCTCTTTTTCTTCACGCGTATCCAGGGCTATTATCGACGCTGTTGTCGTCGCGTTAGAAGTTTCTGACGCAGGAATGCGGCGTTTTGCTCCGGTCTCGATTGCCTGTTTCTCTCGACGGCAGCCGGCCAAACAAACGAGCGGTCGGACGGGCAGCAGGCCACATGGCGGCCGCAGAGTGGCTGCGTCGAGGCAAACCCCATGATGCGGCACGGGACACGGATGAGATTCCATTAGGAACACGCATTTTTGAAATGAAGCAAGCGCGGTAGCGAAGGGACGAGGCAGTGAACGGGGATTTGGGAGGAAATAGGATCAAGAGCGCGAGCGTTGCCCGCGCGAACACCCTTAATTTTTTCGGGATAATGCACCGTATTGGACGACCCTCAGGGGTCTGGGGATTAATATTTCTTCCATATTCGCAACTGCGAAGCCGAGAAATACAGGCTTGTTCGACCCACACGGGGGGTTAGCTTTTCAGCTTTGGATCCTCCCGGGGATAACGTCAAGAATGTCGGCAACGTGCAACGCTCAAACAATGTTGGGTGCAGATAGAGGCGTCTTCCCGGAGGATTCCGACAGGCGGCCAAGGGGAATGTAAACACACCTCGGTGGTCGAAGGTTGATTTTTCGTTCGAAAATCTCCTGTTATCCGCATTCTACCCGTTGCTCGGAAATTCGTCCTCTCTGCATCGGATTCCGCATCTCTACTTGATCCGGGGTATGTTGAGAACAGCTTCACCCAACGGATGAGCTCGGCAGAAACTATATCTACTCTTATCCCCTCATGAAGCCTTCCCTACTAGTCCGAGAGGGTCATCCCGATTAGGCTGAGCTTATCCTTCCTATTTTTCACTTCAAGGAATGGGTGTGCAAAATTCCAAGCGGTACTTAGCATTAACTGAAGGATCGGAAAAGCTCCGGAGCGCCGGATGGAAACTAGTTCGTCAATCCGACCGCTCCTTCAAGAAACTCAGTCTATTCCAACTCAGAGTATGCGCTCCCACAAATGACTCGCTGGAAGCGTCAGCTCGCTTCGAAGTGCACAAAATAGACGAAGGACGGATACGGGTCCTCAGAAGTCAGTTCACCGCAAACAACTCGGAAGGCGACCGCGTCGTGTTGAGGTGCCGTGATGGTACGGTGGCACCGCACCAAGAAATTCTTCGTAGCGCGTGGTCGGGTTTCCTGGACGGCGGCTCGAGCTTCAGGATCGATTTCAAGGAATATCGACTGCAGGACATTAGGAATCTCATATGGTTCATTTACACTTCGCGTCTCCCAGACGAGGATTACGAGCTCCTGAGTTTGCTGAGCACCTCGCATCGATTGGGCTACACGAGTCTATCGGAGGCGGGAGCTAAGGAACTGCTCGATAAGTGCGCGGACTTGGACGAAGCGAGTGTTCAAAAACTCATCAGATACGCCCGCCGATTCGAATTAAAGAGCCTATACGATCGTATCTGCGTTGTTTTGGCAAGGAACTTCCAGCGTAGAGAGCTCATGCACAGCCTTGACGTTGACATTCTCAGAGACGTCTTGACTCAGGATTGTCTCGCCGTGTTCTCCGAGGATGAAGTTGGTGCATTCGTCGAGGAGTATGCGGACAGGAACGGGGGCGACATCCCCTTGAGTTTCGCTAGATGCATTCGCTACAAATTTCTCAAAGCGCCCATCTCCGAGAGACTTCTCTTCAACAAGATCTTCCAAGATAATTTCGCGCAGCCTCGAGATTCGTTCGAACCGTTCTACATCCGCGCGCGAGCCGGATTCCGTCACCGGAACGATACGCTGACGATTAAGCTGAAAATTGAATTGGAAACGCCGGATGGGAGAAACAAAAAACTATGCGCCCTGAAACAGCACAGCAACAATTTGCACGAGACTAAGTCGGACTTTGAGTTCCCCGTCGCCATTGTTTCCTGTAGGATGAATCTCTTCGCGCAACTCGGAAAGTCTGTCGTACAAATCGATCCGTCCGGCCACGCATGCAGCGTCGTTTGCCATGACGTCATCGGATTGGAAACTAGTGAAGAACCGCGACAGGTGGTCGCGGTCACGAAGCTCAATCAGAAAATCATCCTCTGCGACGGCCCCGCAGAGGTCTTGCAGTCGTTTTGCATTCGACCTTCGGTCGACGGCTTCGATCTGGCGGTATTCCTACGGTCCGAAAGTGGTAATATCAAGGACCTCTTGGCCAATGAAGTCATTTCGGAGCGCGAAAAGCTCATCGCCGAATAGAAACTCATCTCATTGGAGCATCTCTTGGAAAATCATGTCGAGAATTACGTTTTTGGAGGGGTAAAGCTCCGAAGATGCACGGAGGGACTGCATATCGATTCGCAACCGACGGCGGCATCAAACAATTCTGACACTGTTTGCGAACTGCGAGGTCCGGAGAGCCGTAACAAGAGAAGAAGGCATAGTGAAAGCGGACTAAATGACGCGAAGGAAGCGAAGTTTTTCAACTGCTCTGTATCTGGAATCGGGACCGGGGGAACGCGACTCGAGTCTCAAACTGTCTCTGATGGAATCGGACGTCGGATCGATGTTTTTCCGCTCAGCGCGGTCCGGAGAGCCATCCTCCGGAATGGAAGCATGTTTAGAAAATTCACAGTCGAGGCTCCGTGTATTCCAAATGGTTGGTTACCACGGAGACCTTCCTCTTGGTCTCAGCGAGGCGGGGAAGTGTGAACATTGGTTCTTTTAGGGCTACCAATGCGCTCGCATTGTGAGAGAATTTCCTCCCTTGCTTGTTAAGTATCTGGTTTTTATTCGGCATTTGTGCAATTATGTTCGACGGGAGCAAACAAGATATTCTAGGGAGGTATGCATATGACGAAGTAGTAGGATATCAAGATTCCGACGGGGAATGCCTCTAAGAAATAAGCAGAAAACCTCATCCATCATTGGAATAAAAATCTAGGAAAAAACGTGCGACTGTTCCTTCTTGATACTCTTGGCGTTTTTCCCCTTGCATGAAAAAGCTTCTGGAGGTGTTCCGACGAATTCGACAGGCAGCATATATCACGCGAGGACGTTCGTTTGTTCGCGAATCCGTCGAGAGGTGCGGCATTTCCTCAATGGGAGGAAAACCTCGCAAACGTCACTTCTCCGCAAAGGGACCTCGACAGCCTCGTAGAGCCCGTGAGAGGCCGGGCAGCGGGTTGGTTCGTTCCGCTTCAGCTTGGGCATGCGATTCACAGACGGAAGGCAGGACGTCGCGTTCCCGATTCCTCCCATCTCCTCGAAGACGGATTCCACGAGAAATCGAAGGACCTCGGCGAAACTGAGGCGAAGTGCAGCTCCCTCATGCCTCATGTCTGTTTTCGTATTTATCCACACAATTTCCCCGCTACCCCTCCGACCGACAGAGAGATTGTGATACTCGATCCTGTGATTGCCAGAGCACGCATGTGCACTCTGCAGATATTCCCCCGGCAAAGCCTCATCGTAGATTCTCCTAAGAAAGCTGAACTCGATCGTGAGTGCTGCCGGAGGAATGCTCGTTGGCGGACTCATGAGAACTCTAGGTTCGTGAACCACGTGGGATAGAAGAGAGAAGCGAAGTCCGACTCTCACGGTGGGCATCCGTGGTGCTCGTCGGCCAATCATTAGAGGAAAGAGTAGAGAGGGAGGCAACAAACTCGACGGAAGGATAAAGAGAGAGAAACACTCGGCACCCGAAAGAGAGCCCTATAGGAACTGCTACCGCGCGAGGGTCATCGCAGCGGCAGAGTGGCAAGTCGCCACTTCTGCTTTCAGCTCTCCCGGATTGAGTCTCTATCTTCGAAGCTATCTCCTACTTTTTCCCATTCTCTTTCACATCTTTAGATAAACGGAATATTTTACTTGTTGGCTCGTTAAGAAGTCAGCCCAAGAACAGTGTCCCATCCGTCGCTTTCCCCAAGCCGTAGGCCAGGGGTGTCAAAGTCAAATCTTCGGCGGGCCAAGAAGGAGCACTGGGAGAAGCCGGCGGGCCACATCCAAAGATTTTTTCGGCATTATTCTTAATCCACATTGTTTGCGCGGAAAGCTGGAGGGAAACACCTATGTATGTATATGCATGATGGGTCACAATCGATTCTCGATTTTTCAGAGACGACTCGTTCTATTCGCGACTCGAAAATTACAAGGATATTGTGCTACGGAATTCCCGAGGATCGGCCGCGGGCCACCTCTTCGACACCCCTGCTGTAGGCGATCGCGAACTGGATTGGGCTTTCATCGATGCTCACGGGGCTCGCCGCAAACGAGCCGGACGGAGCTCGATCCGCGGCGGGAAACAATCGCAGCACGAGCCAGAAACTCGCTTGCTCATACTCAGAGACTCTTCTTATCATTTATACTATTTATCGATCGCACATGCGGTGAATAAATCGAACGACGGACTTCCCTTGGATATCCAGGTTAAAAAAAAAATACTCGGAGACTCTGTTCGCGGGGGTCGATGCTGTTGTACTTATGCACATGAACTCCGTCAAGAACGTGAATGCCAGCATCTCTTCCTGGCTGCTGAAATTTCATTAGATAGTCTGCTGAAACAGAGCTCGAGCTTCGGATCAACTATTCAACGAGGTGTAGATTGCGAAATCTCCGCCTCGCCTTTAATTAAGCTCTCACGGAGCTTCCCGCAATGGAGCATTTGATTCCAGCGGCTGACTCCGTTCCCGCGGGTGAAACACGCGGGAACGAGCTCTCAGGCGATTTCAGCCCTTGCATAAGCCTTGTCTTCATCACTTGTTCCGGCCTGCCTAGTTGGAGCGTCATCAGCCTACCGGGTAGAGATGGAGATTATCTGACTGACTTCGTGAGTGAGACACGAGACGTTGAGGTACAGCAGACTCGCTACTCCAGCGCTTCCCGTGTGTCCGGAGCAGCAGCTTGCCCTCCCCTCCCAGAGCAAAGAACGGGAAAGACTCGGGCGGAGCCCTGCACAGGGAAAGAAAAAGGAGGGGGTGCCGACCACGAGATCATTTCAGACGTAGACTTTCTTTCTACCATCATATCGGGTGGGGAAAATCGATTGGTTGGGAACCGACACAGACCAGGACAAGTGGCCCATCGACGGGGCTTGAGCCGAAAGGGAGTGCTTTAGACGCTCGGTTGCGGCTCTCTCCGTGACTCCGTCTACAGCTGAGTGTCGTCAAGTGCGAGTCGCCTGAAGAGAGCTGCTAAAGAGCTGTATCGCGGGAAGCTCTCGGGCGCAGCTGAGGTCCTCGTCTCATTCAGTCCGGCTTCCGCCAAAGATGGAAGTCACCTCGAACGTAGTCGAGCCCTCTACTCCAGCATCCGTCCCTGTGCCTCACCATTCCCGCATCCCGCATGCGCGGCTCGCCTTGCCGCGAGAACCCGAACCTTCCCCGAGCTCCTTTCGAGCCGTGCTTCATTTTCAGATCCTGCAAGTAGCGCGTCAACTGCGTGAAAACGGTGTTCCGTGTGCTCCTAAGTTAGCGGGACTTGCGGTCCATCGGTTTGTACAACGTTGTTGCTTCCGTTGTACGCAACTCTTGCACCGAGCTCGCGAGCCAATGAACGGAGCGTAACGTCGTTGTTGCTGCGGCTGCTGCTGCCATTGTTCATACGTGCTTCCAGTGAACAACTTGAAAAGCATGAGCTCAAGCCCTCTCGCCCCGAAACTAACATTCGGATATCGAGTCGCCTTCGAAGTCGGCCGATATCACCCTGTCGAGCTTTCGTCCCATCCGCGGTCGTTCCGTCCGAGTGCTTCATTGCGATTCTATCTCCCTGCGCGGAGCTTTCCCTCAGCACGATGGCTCGTTTTCGACAGACAGGTCACACACGATTCGCCCGGAATAAGCCGAAAAGGCGCAGACAGGCCGAAGGTATCGAGCCGACCCTGAGGCTGGAACGCGCAAGACGAAACCATTGCACGCAAGCCGTGAGCTGTTCGCTGGCTGTCGGAGAGAGGATTGGAGAATTAGAAGATTGAAGGTTCGAGCAGGCGATTGATTAAAAGTTCCGTCGTATGGTGGACGCTTTTTACTCAAGAGCGCGCCCTCTGAGTGACTAATTATGATTCAACAGCTCCCGCGACTCTTCCGTTACACTGTGACGCGCCGTTTTTTTCCAATCTCGAATTAGGTAAATTCGACGAACGGCTCCGGTGCCTGATCCAGGATCGAGGTCGACGCGACTTGCTCGCTCACTCGCACGAGAGCACGCGGACGGACCGGTGTGCGAATCACCATAATTTTTGCGTTAGTCGCTGCCGATCAGTGCATGAATAGATGCAGCGAGCGAGCCGGGGAAATTAGGACAAAAAAAGGAGATCGGTTTATGGAAAAGCCGATCTTTGTTCGACTCATGTGCGCTCGTCGCCGACGGCCTGTTAGAAGCACGGTGGGGACCACTTTGTAGCTCATTTTTCCATCAGGAGAGTCGCCCACGCTCGGGTGACTTCGTTCAACTGAACGTATTCATCCCATTGACTCTGATGAAGGCCATAGGAGTTCCTCTCCACTGCTCCGCCGACGACGCCGGAGCGTGCACTCGACTATTCCCGGCATTGACATAATCGACGAGCTCTTGATGCTCATCACTATCAGAATAAAAATCTGCGTCATCGAAGCACGCCGGCGTGCGGGTCAGTTGCGAAACTACTAAGAGCCGGTGTACGTAGAGCGGCGTCTTTCGGAGCCGTGGAGCCCGTCCTCTGCCCTTCATTTCCCTCCCCGCGAAATTGATTCAGATCGTCACGCATGATTGTGGAGCAGTCGACCCGCGAGGCTCCGACTTTTCGGCGATCGATAGAAATCGCGCACCGTATTTCGATCCGGGACTGAACGCAACGTCGCGGCGCTTCGATTGGGAGCCGCAGAGGGGAAGAAACAATCGGATAATCCTGCGATTGCCACTATAATTAGGAGTAGCCCCCTGACACATGACCGCTGCCTGCGGGGAACTCCATCACCCGAATCCATTCACTTACTCATTCGATTAAGCACCACCACTACCACAGGGGAGACCACCTCCGTGAGCCGAGACACTGGGAATAGTATTTGGAGAAGCTGGGAACGTGGATTGCATTCGCGAAGCCGTAATTAGGTTCCACTGGTGCCCTTACGGGGAGGTCCAGAGACTCGAGAGAAATCACTCGGTCGACCTTGAATGGACTTACTATCCTGCATCGGCACGCAGCGAGTGGCATTCGTTTGATTCCCGGTTCGGTCGAATAGAGTCGCAGATTCCATGGCACGGAAAAGGGTTTGCGTCAATAAGAGGGGGGAGGGTGAGTCGGACGAGATTAAAAACACAGGACGCGATTGCTTTCCGAGAAGAGAGGTGGACAGATGGATAGGAGTTTCTCGACTGCAATAGGAACGAGCACAGAAATGATCCCGGAAAATAGAATCGAGACGACTCTGACCGCTCTTTGTTCGCTTATCGGACCATTAACAAGCCATGGGACGCGCGCGTGCCGCCCGGACGACTGTTCGCGACTCGATGGGCACTCGATCAATCGGGTCGAGTCGAGGAGGGCGGACTTCGACGAGTATCCGCTCGATTCTCGGACGACTCGCGGCACCTTAGCTCCAGAAAGACGGGGGCGAATAAGAGGAGAGAAGAAATTTTTCCCTCAGAAGAGATCTCCCGACAAAGCCGTCGACAGATTTTCGACACCATGTAATTCATCTTCCAGGCCGAACCCTCAGATTGACCCGCCCTACGCCTTGTCGACTGCGTCCGAGCGGTTAGACACAAGTTGATTGTAGGCTGCTGCTGCGGCCGCCGCCGCCGCCGGCTCCCTCTGTGCCAATGTTTTTTCTTCTCCAGCGAAATAGACGGTGGACGACAGCCTGTCTACCCGACTCACGGCCACCAACACATGGATAGATGACCGGATATACGGACTGACAGAAGCCAGGACGGAAACGCCGAAGCGGACACAAGGTCGGGTTACCGGCGTGTACAAAACTGGACGCTTCTTCTCATACCATGCCTCCGAGCTGATGTGTGTGTGGCAGCGGGGAACAACGGAAAAACAAAAAGCAAGAGCTTTTCCATTTGCCAGATGAGAGGAGCTCACAGAGTGGCTCCAATGTTGTTGCGGACCTTGCTTCCCACTGACTTGGCAACAAGACAAGCGATCTCTTACACAAATCACGGCAGCCGCCGGCCGCTTAAACGGCGACGGCCAGGCGTTCGGAGGTCCAGTAAGTACTCGAACCGCCCAGAACTGTCTATCCGTCGGCAAACGTGGAAAATTGCAATAAATCGAGACGTGGAGTCTCAAACAGCAGGAACAAAACCAGGATTCGCTTTCCAAAGCCAAGCTTACCCGCGATTCAGGAATCATTCGTAGGTTGACTTTCGGAATCTAATCAGTATCTCTATGTGTTCAGCCATGAACATGATTATATAGGCGTACGGGATTCGTCGAAAGCGTGCGCTCAAGGGGATAACTGCTGAATGATTCGAGGGCGACGACAAGGGAACAAAAGCTCCAAAATGAATTACAGCGTCTTTTCGCTCATAATCAAATTAAGGTCAAATTCCATCTTCCGTTCTCTAGCGCTATCAATCATACGCTCTTACCCTCGCTCTGAGTGAGCGGTCACTGGGCGTGATTTCTTCCCGTCTACATGTACCCCCATTTCGTCCTCGATATTTCGCCCGTTCGTGAGCAGCTTGCTGTTTCCATGATGTACGCAGCGGAACAGTCATTTTCGCTTCAGCGAGAGAACGGGGCGATGATCGTCAACGAACTCAGAATAAGTAGAATAGGTAGCTCAACAATTGTCGTCGGAATGTAGTTGTATTTTCATCATCTAATGGAATCGTACTGAAGCCGGAGCGGAAACTCGCTAGAGCTCTCGATGACTCCTAGAAAAATTCTAGGAGAAACAAAAATGTGCCGCGGTAAATAAAGGCCAACTTCGCGGCCCACTCGGGCCGATTTCATTTCCGGCTGCAGGAAGCAGCGCCGCGAGGGAAAAGACCTGCCAGCGCCCCGTATCCGACGCCGCTCCCTGGGAGAATAGGACGACTCGGAGCTTGGAAAAAAACGCGATCGAGGAGCGATGGGCGAAGCTTCGAGTCGGAAGGAATTCTCGGCTTAAATATATCAAGGCTCCAAATTTCCTCTCGCTCCGTTCCGCGAGAACTATGTATCTTCAACCTTTATCTGCGACCCAATCAGCGCTGTCGAATGAATCGATCCCGGGGAATATTTCGAAATTGCGACAGAACCTCCATTTCTTCCGCCATCCCGACTCGTGGATGAGATCGTTTTTCAGCTCGGAGGATGTGAACTCCGGGAGTTCGGTGTCGAGGAAGGAGCGCGGTCGTTCCCCTTCTCGGAACCGATCTCCGCCTAAGCCAAAATGAGAGTCCACAACTAGCCTGGCGAATTCGCGCGATTCCTCGGATTTTTCCGACACCGCGTCGTTTCCCCCTCTCCGATTTCCCTTGTTCCTCCGCTCGAATCGAAGAACCTCCGGATGTCTATCTGGAAATGCGTCAACCACAACACCTAATATAGTAATTACGTTATTACTGCCGGAGGGAATCGGTTAGCAGTCTAGAGCAGAGCCTTTCTTCTTTGAGCATTCAAGTACTCCTTGAAGAATTGCCTGATGGCCCTCGACCCGTTTTCTGAGCGATGAGTGAGGCTCTCACCACTCAAACACTCGAGGGCACCCAGGAGTCCGTCCAGGTTGTGTCCGCACGCCTCTCCCTGCTCTTTTCCGCTCCCCCCCCCAATGCCTTTTCGAGGTGAATCTCGAGAAAGACTGCCGAAACAGATTCTTGAGACTTCGGGAAACATCAAGCCCGCAGAAATCTTGCGATTCCCCGAGCTCTCGGCCACTCTCGCATGCTCATTCCATATCCTCGCTGGTTTGACGGCTGTTCCTCCTGGAAGGACTTAGCTTATTGCGAATTACTCAGAGCATCGAAATGCCGCGCGGGGTCGTGGGCGAGCGCAACGAAGCTGCGGAGCTGGTAAGCCGTGAACTGACTGATGTCTGTCGGTGGAGCCCTTGTTTATCGAACGTGGCTCGATGGTGGAACTTGTCTAGCGATGCTTCGGATGCTCAACGTTCACATGCTTGATATCGTGCGACAGCGTAGTATTTTTATCCTCGCTAGAGTAAGGACGGTAGGAGTGCGATGGTATGATCTAAGGAAAACATATCAGGACGATCGCTCTTCTTCTGGTGTTAGATTGCAATCCATTCTCTAAACATGAGCTATGTCGATGGATGATTCCTGTTTTCCTTCAGCGATGGTGTATTGAATATCTCGGCAGTAGTGGGTCATATCGAATGTTGTTTTTCTCGCCGGAGCGACGCTCTGTATGTGATTGCTTCGATCTCCGAAGTGTGCGCAATCGAGCCGTCGCGTTCAGGGTAAGATGGCTTGACAGTTTATGATCTTTATTCGCGACGGATTTCGGCTTTAATCGGATCTCTACAAAATCCCGCGAGCCCTACGACTCGAGTCTCGATCGCGTCACAGAAGTTCTTGAAGAATGAGAGGTCCCCATCTACACGCCGCAAATCACTCGAATGAAACTCACGTCGTCGTCCTGACCAAGCATTCCCCTCCTTCCCTCGCGGAGCAGGCCGGGGAAGCCTCCAGTGTTCGAAGGGATCGATTCCCCGCTGGCGACTCGATAAACCAGATGAACTATTCGTGCTCGGGTCGTGCGCCTCCGGAGCAAAGAAGGATTCCAGGTCTATCTAAGAGCAGCAACAGCGAGTGATGTCAAAGTGCGCTTCAGCTAAGCTGGGGAATTGAATCGCGAACGTGTTTCCGAGCAGACGTGTCCGGGGAATCCTGTGCGTGTCGGCTTGTGGAAGTGATGCGAATGGACAGTCGCACCCAAGAACGACGCGCATCTTTGGGAAGCTTCCGATTCCCGATAAACCTCTCCCTGAAAGATAATAATCCATTGTTTGAGGTCGTCGCTGCTGGGCTTGGAGAAAGTCTCGGGTTGCTCAGCGGCATCCCGCCTCTCTTGGCTTCCCCAGTCGGCGAGGCTGTTTTTTCCTTGAACCAATGAATGGGAGGTCGACTGTTCAACGTTCGACTCGGCGAGTTTTGCATTTCTGAACAATAATCGAGCTCTGCGGGCGGTGACGTTATTTTCTCCTCAAAGATTATCATCTTTTGCGTGGGAGCCGGGAGTTGGAGGAAGGTCTAAGGGAATTCAAAGGCGAAGCCTCGACTGGCATTTACCGTTCCGGAACTGAATTCTCCCACGCGGATGGATTAGGTCAGCGACCAGGAGTTCATCGTTGCTTTCTGGGTTCAGATTCAAGTAGCTCCTGGAATCCATGGAAAACAGTCCCTCCCGACAATAATCGACTTATTCTACGCGAATGTTTCGGAAGCGCCTGACTGACTCATCGAGCAAAGCTCGATGTTCGACGGTCTGGGAAAATCCGAGAGGAGCCGAATCGAGCGAGGGCTCCGTGAATCGACGAAGTGCAGCGAAAATTTATAGTATCAATCAATCAAATCGGATTTATTCACACAATGTGTCGATTTCTTTAAAATACATAACATAACATTACGAGCTGGTTCAGCTCTATGCGTTCGGGGTATGTCTATCCACCGCCTCATCAACGCGGGCAAGTCCTGTCAGTGTTGTCGAATGTACGCACTCTCTTGCGTGGTATATACTACAACTCAATCCACACTTTTTACATCTACAGTTCTCATTTGGTTCGTGGTATTGTTCGGTTTTGCATACATTGTGATGGAACCCATGAACACTGTATCTTGTAATTACATGTCTGTTTGTGAAATTCCCTCTTTTCCATTCACTTGAGGTCAACGCGGGCGCGTATTGGAATTCGGGGTGGACATCTACGCATTTGGCTCGCCATTCCGCTTCGGTCAACTTCATGGCCTCCGTCTGCTTGAGGTTGAAGGTGCCCCGGATGTCTTCGGAGAATGTTCGGGTGTCGCACATCAGGTATACGAGCCTGTTCCGGCAGGATCGATGTACCCCGAGTACCCTTTTCAAAAAAGCCGCTTTCAGAGAGTTGAGTTTGTTCAAGTTTTGGGTTGTGAGATGGTCCCAAATCAATTGAACCCCATAGCTGGCAATGGGAGCGACCTTCAGTTGAAAAAGTTGGAGCGCCGTAGGGAGTGAAAGCTTCTGGGGCGAGGGTATCGTTGCAAACGCTATGAGCGCTTTTCTGACCCTTTCGTCGATGTGCTTGGTGAAACTTGAGCCGGTCGGAGTCAGCGTGATACCGAGATACGTGAATTTGTTCACGTATTTTATCTCGCTGTGGTTGAGGTGCAATTTGTCTTCTTTCGCCAGGTGGCCTCCTCGCCTGAATTTCATTGCTTCGGTTTTCATTTTGTTGATCGATAGCCCGAGCTCTTTGACACTCCTGGTCAGTGTGCATAATGCATTTTGGAGGTGATAAGTTTCTGTCGCATACATGACGATGTCGTCAGCGAACATAAGTAGTCTGACTGAGGGATGTTTTGAGATTATGGTCTCGGGTAGCTTGCCAGTCAATACTGAAAACAGTATCGGGCTCGTATTTTCTCCCTGGGCGAAACCGTTGGTCTGTTCGACTGTTGTCGACAACGTGACGCCGTCGTCGATGTCAATTCGGTTCTTTTGAAGAATGGCTCTCAACAGCCCGAGCAGCTTCGACGGGACGCCTCCCCTGGCGAGTATCTCCAGTGTCAGGGACCTGGATCCTGAGTCGAATGCTGAGCTGAAGTCTATGAATACGGCGTGCATGTGATGCGGCGGGCGGTCGAGAGATCTTCGGATGTCTCGCATCAGTATTTCACATGCACTCAGTGTTGATCTACCTTCACGGAACCCATGTTGTTGGTCTGGAATGATGCCTCTAGTCTCCAGGAACGGCACCAGCCTTCCGAGGATCAACCTGGACAGGAGTTTCAATATGTTGCTCTTTTTCGTTATTCCGCGCCACGATTTGGGGTCTGCGGGGCTACCCTTGGACTTTGGGATGACTATCATCGTGCCATTACTCCACTCGCTGGGTAGGGTACCAGTATCTAAACACTTGTTGAATAGTTTTTCCCATGTCGGGATGAGTCCCAACGACCACTTGATATGTTCGTTGTAAACCTCGTCCGGGCCGCATGCTTTGTGCGCGGGGAGCCGGGCGATTGATTCGTAGATTTCGGTAACAGTGAATGGGCTCTCGATTTCGTCTCTATACAGCATCTCTTGTTCGTTCCATACGGCCAATATTGCGGAGTTTCCGATGGTACTGTATCGACTGACGCCAGCATATCCTCAAAGTGCCTTCTCAGATCTTTCGGGTTGACCGGACAGGACGGCCTAGGAGTGCTCATGAGTTTCAACCAGGTGTATGGGAGTTGCGTAGCGCGTGCAACCATTCTCCTTTCATATTCCAACCAGTGTTCCTGTTTCGCTTTGTTGAGAGTTCTTCTGTAGTGTGCTTTCGTTCTGGCTAGCAGTGGACTCATGTATTCGTGATGCTGTTTCAAGATTTTGAGTTGGATCATGATTTTCTTGATCCTCGTGCACTCGGGGCTCCACCATTGTCGCTCCCTGTGGGGTTTCCTCGGTAAGGCACAGGTTTTCAGAATGCTCGTTGCAATTCTATTGAGCGTGTTGACGTCTGCGTCCCCCACTAACAGTGGATTATTGCCTATGACTGCGAGGTGAGCTCCCAACTTGTTAACGTCGATTTGGCGTGAAGGTAGAGCTCCGAGCGATTCTTTTCTCCCCATGGCGATGTTTCGGATCTGTATCGAGATCGGCGAGTGTGTCGACAGGAGCTCTCCCTCGGCCAGGCTCACACTGATTCCTCCAAACCTCACGGCTGCGAGTGGGAGGTTCGTCGCGAACAGATCGATCGTCGATGATCCCATCGGGCCATTGAATGTTCTGAGCTGCGGGTCGTTCACAACGCAGAGTCCGAAGTCCCATAGGGTTTCGAGGAATGCCGTCGTCCGATCCTCGTTGGGTTTGTTCAGCTTTACGTTGAAGTCCCCGGCCAATACGGTCCTCGCGTCACTGTGAAAATTTATAGTATGTACCTACAAGCGAAAATAACTTGCATGCTCACTCCCGGTAGCGCAGAGGGAGCAGCCAGCCACGAGCTCATCGTTCGGACGGAGGAAAGTGTTCTCTATCAGGACCATCTTCTCTGTTCTCCGATGCCGGGCGACAGGCAGATTGAGTTTGCGATCGGAAATCGCGCGACCCCTATAAGATCCGTCGAAATCTCGGCGATGAAATTCATCCTCTGATGTAATAAGAATGAGCCGAATGAGTCGAAGAATCTCACTCACGATCAATGATTCGCGTCGGTATCGATCTCCGCTCTGATTCGCCACATGAACCTCGGGTCTGTCAGCCGGAATCTTCCGGACTTGCGATCAATGTTTCCTTGAACGAAGGCTACTCCAGCTATCCTAGGTATGGCCGAACTGAATTCGACCTATGTGTCTGCAGGGTCTCATGCCTGCGAAATGTGCCTCGGTCTCACCAACAGGGAGGAGGCAGTCCTCGCTCTCGACTCAGCAAAAGCTCTACGACGGGTCATAAGTCAGGCTCCAATGGGACATTAGAATTCGAGTCGATGAATGATTCCAGTTCTCGGTAGCGAGAGCGGAACCGGTCGCAGATACGGCTCTCCCCATCCTTCGAGCATTCGGGCGCCGCGCCGGGATGATGTTTACGCTCTTGACGTGGGATGCCTGTCGCGGTTCGTCAGCTTGCTTTCGCGTTTGTAAGTTGCGTAGATGTCATTCGGATAGCGGGGCTACTCCCAAAGGCCACAGCCGTCGTCCTCGATCTTCATCCGGACTATGAGTACCGTGGTCCAGGTCGCGGACACGGTGTCCCAGACGATATTCCGAATTCAGGGCTTCACTCAGTGGATACCAGCAGCATTGAGATAGTTGTGCTTGTGCTTATATCTTCAAGGTGGTTCAAGTTCCCCATAGCGTGTTCTTCGCTCAGAGAGGGAGTGGGGAAGCAGCGCAAAGGATACACTACTCTCCGGAGCAACAACCTATTTTTCTCATCTACGTTGCCCCCCGCCGGACACTCTTAGGCAAACTCCAGCGAATTAGATGTCTCATGTCCCGACTGGTGAGGTCACGGGGAACCATCCTGACACCTATCCGAGAGGCGTCACTCATTGCCTCCCACTACGCGGGCTGATTCTCCGGACGGAGGGAGTTCGAAACTCGTTCGTCTCATATGAAGCCGTGCCTCCCTAACTTTCATATAATCATTTTCGGGGTTGAGTTATAGTGCTCTCGATCCGGTCTGGCTTCGATCTCATGAAGGGCCGGCCCGTATTCAGCGCTGTTGACATCAACTCGGAGCTTAATGGAGGTAGGTATGTAGAACGATGATAATAATCGGCGAAACATTGACATCGCACCAAAATTGATAGGGAATCATTATAACCGACACGAAATAGATTGTTCTCTAATCCATCAGACGAGCCTAGACCTCGTGATGAGTCTCAGGCAGAACAAACACGACGAATAAAGAAGAAGCAAGTCGGGTGTGGGCGTCTTTCTCGGAACCGATTTTCCCATGAATCGGCATCGCAAGAGGTCGAAAGAACAGACCACCGGTTTCGGAAAGAATTTGTTCCTCCCCACTTTCTCTTTCTCCGTAGATCCGCTTTTCGCATGAGATCGGCTTCAGAACTGATCGCAGAATTATTAGAAAACCGGTTCCTATCATCAGACAACAGGGAAATCGGAAAAACCCGACCTTAAGAGCCGTCGTTCCCGGCTCGCGGACCGATTTCCCCAGGCGAATCGGTCTTCAAAAGAGGGTTTTTCGCATGGAAATCGTCATGTCTGAGACGAGGCGGTTTCGGAAGCCGCTCCTTCTAGTCTGGAAACATTTCATAAATCACAATTGCCTGCAGCGAGGTCCGGTGGCCAATCCTTCTCTTCCCCGAGGGGCATTGGACGCAAAGCTGGAAAGGAAGGGTTTCCAGAACTATTTTCTCCCTCGGGAAAATACATTTCCTTCAATCGCCAGGCATCCCTATCGGAGGGCGCACTCCGTAACGCATGTTATTCGGAGGCGGACCAAGATCTTCTCAGCGCTGAGTAAGCAAGGGCTACGACTATCGACCAATGGAGGGACCTCTTCGGTTTTCATTCGTACCGATACCATCCGCAATAGCATCACGACGAGCACCGCCGCACTTGCGACGAACACCGCCACCTGCAGAGTCAACTCGGGCTCTCAAAGCTCGCGTGAAAACGGATCAACGATCGGAGCGAGCTCGCACGTGTGGCAACACTCACAACCGGTGCCCGGTGTCATGGTCTGACAAACAAAGCTCCCGTCAGCCTATCTCTGGACGTGGTCTCCCGTTTGACAACCCAAAGATACTCGGCTTCGGATCCCCAGTCTGTCAAGGTTCTTGACCCCGAGGACGCGGCCCGACCGTCCTCAGGCAGCTTATTCGGGAAATCCAGGCTACATACCCGATTCGATGGCGGTCGGTCGCATCAACTCAAAGCTGGAGAGGATTAGTGCTAGCATCCACTTTAATGATCTCCGGATAGTATGATACTGCCTCGAAAGGAGCTTATTCGGCATGGTCGATGGGAGGCGAGACTTTGATTTCCAGTACATGAATTCGGAGTCAGGCCTCGTATCTTGCTCCTACCCGCGGCCGTTTTTCTTTCCTTCCTGAGGGATGGAGGATTTCTCAGGACTATCCCGCTAGAAACCCTCCGCCGACAACTACGACTCGGAGTAAAGTTTGAGCGGGAAAACTTTCCTCGAATATGCTCTCGGAAGGTGTGTATGCGGCGAACAGCCGGAGCAGCACAGACAGCCAGCCACCTATCCCGAATCGGAACTTTGACTGAAGGTCTATTTAAAGCGGATTTTCTCCTTCCTTTCGTTCCTCGCAGAAGTTGCCGCCGGCACCGTCAATCCCTAGCTTGGAGCTCAGATATTTTACGCTGAGAATTCCCGCAAAACCGCCGTGGAATGCTTAAGGACGGTTCAGACTCGTCGAAGAGTTGCGCGCATCGCTGGAGTATTTTTGAGAGAGCTTAGCGCCGGAGAGATTGAAAATTCCATCTCGCGAAGTATAAACGCGACTTTGGGCGCCCGGGTCAGATGTCGCTGCGTCCGTCGGAGCAAACGGCCAGCAAAAGATTCGCACTCGATAGGATTCTTGAGAAGCGGTCAGGACAATCAGAGTGATCGAAGTTGATTCTGGGACCCAATCGTTTTTCGGGAATTTCCCCCCTTGCCCACAATCGTTCGCACACGCTCGTTCGACACCTTCGCTCATTAACCATCAGCCGAGGGAATTACTCGCATCCGCCATCATCCGTCGCCGTGCGTTCTCGGTCGTTGGACTTCCCATTACTTCGAACATCTCGCCCGCTCGGAGGGCGGAGGAGCGAAATCACAGCTAGGGAGTCCAACGTTGAATTCGTACCCGAGAAAGAAAACTCAAACTCTGTGTCTTCTCATCGCGGAGCTCCCTTCAAAAATAGAGTCCGACTGATGAGAGAGCGAGCTTCGCCTCTCGGCTTTAGTCCAAGTTGGAACTGCTCTCAACTGCTCGCGGAAATCCCCGCTGAGCTGTCGACTGTGGCTCTGAGCCAACAAAGTGAACCTCTGGAGTTTCAGTTCTCGGACTCCACGTACATCGACCACCGATTTGCCAGACTTCTACCCACTCGAAGAAAACCAAGATGGCCAGATAAGAATCGCGAGCCGCGTAGGACTTATTTGAGAGGTCTCAGAAGGTGAGAAGCTTTTGTGTACGTTCCGCTGCTCTCGTGTGAGTTCTTGTGTCCACATTCCGTGGGATACGATCGCTCCGGAACTCGAGCATATCCCCGTTGAAGAGTTCAACTTGAAGCCATGCCGTATCAGAGTCTGCCTTGGTTCGAAATCACATGGGAAGTTTCCAGCTAGTCGTGTCTTCTTCGCTTCTCACGAACCATTGTGCTCGACAGATTATTAGACCAGGAGCTCGGCTGTCCTACACCTCGAAAAAGGGCAACACGGGTCGCCTCAGCACTGAGAGCGATCAACAAGACGATGCCGATGCTTGAATTCCCCACCATGAAACTACGCTTTCAAGTCCCGTGTCGAGAGCAGCCCTTGTGTCCGAGCCATGCCGTGGTCAGGAGTGTTACTGCAATTTTCGGAGAGTGCTCATAGCCGTCGCTCCTCCTCGCCTTCCCCATGCACTAGGTTCAGAATTCCGGAACGTCACGAATGGGGTAACGAAAAAAGAGGATGAACGCAGGGGAACCAAGTTCAGGCGAACGAAACAAGAGCGAGAGCGGCTCCGAAAGAGAAACTAAATAATTGAATTCAGCAGACCCGCGCTATCGGAGTCGTGCGTGGGAGGCGCGGGAAGAAGCAGCAAAACTCGCTCCGTCGAGCGGCAGGTGACGAATTGTTGGAGCGATCGAAGATAGGTGGTGTCAATCAATGTCCAACAGGAAGGCATTCGTTTACGAAGCGGGAGCATTCCAGATAAATGAGCTGCTGAATATTCATCAACCTTTATTCATATTCATTAGTTCATCATTCATTAGTTCGGCCCTCAGATCCACAGCGAAATGACAATGGCTCAAGGCCAAGATCCAGATGCAGAGAAATCGACCAGCCAAGTCGGTCACCAGTTATCTCGCCTACATTCTCTGCTAAATGAATATTTTCGGTACCCGGCTCCGGTCATACGATGCCGCTCCACGCAGATGTAACACACAATCGGCATCATTCTATCCTGGTTCGCTGGGAGAGATGGCTTTCGCAATGAAGACAAAGGGCCGGCCGACTGGCTCCCTTCGCTGCCTCGTGGCTTACAGGTCACGTTCCGAGCCACCTGTTTGTTTGAAGCTGCCAAGCAATCGAAAATCGCCGAAATGCCTGCCGGCACTGTTCTCTGAGAGCCAGAACGATACTCGGCGCAGACTGGCCGACTTCGTCTCTTTTCCAACCGACCGATGATCCAAGGGTAGAGTGTAGCTTTCTCAAAAGAAACTAGAAGGGGGAATTACGGCTTTTGACACCGGGTTCAAACCTGGACAAACGTGCACGGCATGTAAGTCCCATAAAAGTTCTGTACTCCTCGCCTGAAATCGAGCCGAACAAACCTAGATTGGACGCGCTTGTTTCCTTCAAAAGACCCTGAGCCTCCAGCAGAGAGCTGACCGCGATCCCATTGCAGGAAATGAGTCGTCCAAGCAAGACTGCGGGTCGGTGCATCCGGAATTCAGCTCGAGGAGGGATATGCGCTACAACTATCCGCAAAAAATATTGGTGCGCGTCGAGACGCATCATGAATACAAACAAGCATTTATAGATTTATCGATCCGCCGCGCTTGTGAGCCGCGGTTTCGACCGCGAGGGTTTTCATGCTTCCCCGCATATCGCGGATTATTCCGACCCTTGACGCAGGACAGGAATGCTCGCGCCGCGGAACAGCGTCGTATTATTTGTCAGAACACCCCCTGCCGAACTCGGCCGTCTTCCGATGCCTATCCAATTCGTGATTTTTTGAGAGATTCGATATGGTAGTTCGACGCCTTCGCCGAGGATCTCGGCGGGAATAGGGCCTTTCGATCCATCGGAGGAGAGGAATTCGAACGGATTGAGGAACAGTGCAAAATCCGCCCTACGAAGGAGTACTCGACACGGGACCTTGCCCACAATTTCGAGATCAGAAGAAGGCAAGGGGCAGAAGAAAGACGGACTTGGCCGGGTGACCTGGGCGAACGACTTTTCGTCTCGACGGGGCTCCTCGGAAGAGACGAGCAAACTCCTCCCATCGTTCTGGAACTCGCTCTTCAGACGTAATCCAGCAGATAGCTAGACAGGTCGGACGGTCGCTCTTCTGTCGGCTTGCTTGCCCTGCCTCCAAATCGCCTAAAATGGACCTTAATGCGGCAGCTTGAGTGCGCGCGAGGCGAAGCAGCCGTCCAACTTCCTGCAGTTTGTTCTGCTTTTTTGGGACGGGAGACTTTTCGTGGCGTGGCAAGGAAAATCAAATAACGTTCCGCTCCACTTTGTCTCCTTCCAGCACGTGTAGACGGAGGCCCCGCTCCATCCGATGCAAGCGAGCTCCGTGACACGTCGAGTCCCGTCCACAAACTCAGAATTCGCTGCAGAAAACTCAACCGCATCAGTGATCCATAGGGAACAGAAGCATCTTCCGCCTGTTGACAACCAGAGGCGAAGATCGCGGGCTTTCATGATGTACTCAGCTTCTGCTGATCCTATCGACCGATTGCTCCTTCATTGGGGCTGCTCCGAAAAATTCAGGGTCGTAGCGAGCTGCTCCTCCGACGATGGCGAGGGACCGCCTGACGCTGATTTATTCACCTGATGGTCCTAATTACCCCGCTCTCCGAGCGAAAGTATCATAGGGGGTGAGTTGTTCATCGTTATGGTACCCTTTCCATCCTTTCGTGGCTCCTATACGACTGAGGCGACCATGGTATCAAGCGAAGCGAAAGTCTCTATTCTCCGTCAAGCGAATTTCGTCAAACCAAGCGAGAGGAGGTGCCAACGAGCTCGCTGTATCACTTTGCAGTATCTAGCTTGAGGATCGCGTGAGAAGATCGCTACATATTTCACTCCCGTGGAACAAGTACCAATACAATTGGTCGCATGAATAATCGATTCCCAGGAGGAACTCTGACGCATTTTCCAGAAAGTGAGTCTCGACTGGCATAGTCGGCGATAGTCGTAAGGGATTACTGTGGCTCATCGTATGCAGGGATCCGACGGAACGTTTTCAGCTCCTCCTGAGCCGTTTCCGCGGATCGCCAGACTGGTCCCCGTGCCGAGGCGAGCTGCCCCATGCTAGAAACTCCTGTCCGATACTAGTCTCACATTAGTGATTCCGAAACCTATGAATAGCGAGGCGGTCGTTGTCGATTCTTACGTTGAATTTTTCTCCCGATCGAATCTTCCGAGTGAGAGCAATATCGTCTTCCGAGCGGGCTCATCACCGTTTCCGGTCCCCTGCGTCAATTGATCGGCTGTCCTCGTTCTCTTATTCAGGAAATAATCGTCCGTTCGTTCGCTAACTGGTACGAAGTCTGATGTTCCTTGCAGTCATCCTCAGACGGAATACCCCACTCTTTTGAGTGAAAACCAGAATCTCCTCTCCCCTATTCCCCCTTGTGAGTTTCGTACCCCGACAATTTGCCATAACAGGGAAATATCGAATAGGAGAGAACTCGGGAATTCCCGCATACGGAGCATCAGCTAGTGTTATCAGTGGTCGATACAAGCATCCTGACGAGACCAATGTGTTATCCCAGTTTTCCGCTGCCGGAGAGGACTTTGAATGCAGCGATTGGAAAAGCTTCTTTGCGGCAGGAATGCAAGACGTTTCCATTCAGTTCCATTCCAGTTCAGAGGAGCTTCGTCAGCCCGAGTTCTGAGTTCTGAGTCGCGTATCGAAGGTCGGGCCCCGAAAAGGCGTGATCATGCAAATCGAGAGAATCGACTGCTGCATATCTCGGAATGAGCTTCAATTGTGCCGTGTACACTCGATCGCGCTCGCGCTTCCCTTCAGTCAGATATCTAGGAGATAACACTGAGCGCGACTCCGAGCGGCTTTCAATCAGAAGAATGACAACTTCGTCAGGGGAACGGGTTCCCGAAGACGACAAAGAAGCGTACCAGACTCCGCACAAGACACGGGCTCCGCACGCTCTGGTGGCTGATCGTGAGTGAAGGTTCCGGCATCAGGGAATATTGCACGCCCGCGATGTGTCGCATGGAGCGAGTCCCGTTTCCGTCGGTGTTTGCGTGTTCCATGCTTACGATGGAAATACGAACAAGCTTCAGCTGTGTGTGAGCAGCCAAAGGGAACAAGACATACGCCTGGCCACGAGGACTTCCTCGTTCGAGGGGAAAAACAAGCCGCCGTCGGGGCTGCCTCTCCGCTTTCTTATCGCTCGGCAGTCGGGAAGGAGCTCCTTGTTGGTAACAACATCAGGTTCGTTCCTAATAAGCTTTGTGGTGAGCGCTTGCGGTTCGAGAGGGTCGGCGGCCGTATCCGGACCCCCTGGATTCAGTGGTGCGCTGTCTAACGGAATCCTATCCGTCGTCATCGTTCGCTGCCGAAAAATGCCACACGGGAAATCGGGCAGAGACTACGTCGACTCTGAGCGTGAATGAATGGAATGATGTCGGGGGAACGATCCCTGTCCGTAGTTTCTGGGCCAGTAGGCCACCACAGCTTCGGTTTCACACCTTCCCCATGGGGATCGGTCGCTGAGTGGCGCCGAGTTCGATTAAGATATCGCTTTCAGCGAACGCAAGCCGTCCGATGACGTGACAAACCGCAAACGACCTTCGGCCTTTCCGTCGCGAACCTTCTCGCTTTGTACGATCGATCGATCGCGCTCTCACCCCTATGTTCTTTTACGTGAGACCTGCCCGGTGGTGCCGATCAACCCTGCGACGCCACGGATCTTATGAGCACAGCTTCGTCGCCCATATTGACGCGGTTGCGGAGGAGGAGTGGTCCACAGATCCTTCGAGACACGCAAGGAGGCGAAAACAGTCCCGGAATGGCTTTCCCCGGAACAAATCTTCCCCGGGATCTCATATATCCGTATTCGCACGATGGCAAGCCGGCTGTGATTTCGCCGACCGACTACGGCTTGACCGTGAAGCTAACCAAGTCGCAGGAGGTAAGGTTTTGTCGACGAACGCGTTCCGAATTGATTCTTCGAATATTTCCGTACAGCAGGAGCTGAGCCGACTGTTCCATGGGCTCTCCCTGAACTCAAGCCTTCCTCTTCTATCTCTCCGTTTCAGCTCAAGATATCGTGTCAGAAATCTTGGTTTAGAATTCGCAAGTGGTGGCGGAAGAAGTCCGTGTGGGTGCACGAGATAGCGAAAATCTACCAGGACGGCTTCTTCAGGTGAGTGACGTCTGGGAATTTCAGGAGTTCCCCGTCCGACTCACAATCAGCGGGATCCCACTCGTATCTCACACGTGTTCTGCGTAACGTTCCGAATCGATGGATCTACCAGCAAGGCTCTAAATTCCGAGCCATTGAAGACTGAATTCGGAAGGGTTCGCCCCCAGGTCTACGATTCCCTCAGCCGATGTTCTGGCGAATCCACGTCGGGAACCGGTCCGGAAACTTCTATGGTGCGCAGTTCTCGCACCGCTGATCTATTTCACCGTCGCGGATCTGGTCGACGTCATCCAGAGCTACATGCAGTATCCGGTGAGGAGGAATGAAGTCTGAACGCGCCGATATATTCGAAGCTCGAGCCGTTCTCGGCTGTTCGACGGTTTTCGGTCGAGGAAACCCGCGAGAGGAGAATCCTTTCCGACGGTTGGTGAGAGGTCATTCATCATCTCAGGTCATTTACACGTACGAGTACAAGACCAAGGATACGCTGCCTTTCCCCGACGTGACAATCTGCAACGTGAATCCTTTCGTCAGGAGCAAAGCGTGTGACAACACGTCAATTTTATTCACCGAAAAAAGCGTGAGGAATGGAGATGAAATTGTGAAAATAACGCCTTTCTGCAATCAGGAACGCAGGAAGAAGTGAGTCTGCCTATAAGTCTCGATCGGACGATATTGGATTATACGAGCCCATCGTCCGGATTCTCGTAATGGGAAACCAGCTGGGGGCGGCGGGGCGAACTCCGGGAGAACTCCACTGCGGGGGAGACTCCCGGACAAATCTCAGGCGCCTGGGAGATCACCGTGATCTGAATCGAATCCTCGAGCTGATCTGAAATCAAACATTTTGACTATTTGGTCCGATTCTCTGAAGTAATCCAGGTATCTGCGAACGTCTTTGCGGACCTAATGAGCGAGCCAAGCAACCAAATCAGTTCGACACGGGAATACGTGCCCAATTGGCCGACTGGATTAAAGAAACCATCGCTCTCGGCCCCGAAGCCAGCCGAGAAGTCTCCAATCTCGGCCACACCATGAGGTCGTCAGTGGACAAATGCAGGTACATGAGTCCAGGTCCGGCTTTCGGTTCCGGAAGCATTACTCAATAGGATCATTCACTGGAGCTGGCAATACCAGGTATCAGAGGGGCGCCCTCCGAAGCCCTTCGGCGCTGGGTGAAACTGGGCCGACTTTGCTCGATGCGGATCAGTGAAAGCTTGCAGGTCGATGCGTGCGGA
The DNA here is from genome assembly GCF_000255335.2 of Galendromus occidentalis. Taxonomy (NCBI): domain Eukaryota; kingdom Metazoa; phylum Arthropoda; class Arachnida; order Mesostigmata; family Phytoseiidae; genus Galendromus; species Galendromus occidentalis. The sequence continues at coordinate 430,805 of NW_003804429.1, forward strand.
CGATTCGCGGGGAAGCGACGCCGACGGTAACGACTGCGCAGCTAACAAAAACAAGGGAAACCGAGAGGAGTGCGATAGCATTGAGGAACACCGCTAGGCGGAATCCAAACAATGGCTTGCTTAATGAGAGCTTTGTTATTCCGTTCACAGCTACGCATCGAATACCGACTGCACCACGAATATGAAACGATTCAAAGAATCGATGAGTCTGCTATACGGATCCTGTTTTTGCTTCCATTGCCAGGAAAGACCCAAGGAGAACATGACCGATGCGGTGAGTGAGCCGCTCAGCTGGCCGTGAGGGAACTAGGCTCTCGGACGCAAACAATACCTCGTGGCCAGCGGGGAAGCTCGAACAGAGTCGCTAGCCGGACTCATTTTGCCTGTCGCTCATCACGGCCGCCAGTTTTCAGGAGAAACAAGAATGGGAGGAAGAGAACAAATACTACGAGTACGGAACTTTGTCTTCGCCCTTGAGCGGTCTGGTCATACAATTGAAGACCGAGGTCAAGGTTCGTGGCTACGCGTGGCGCCGTGTACACTCTACTCGCATTGTTCCGCACTCGGCCAGAGAAGGAAGACCGTGCACGCATTAAGCGAGTTTTGACCTCGCAGGACTATCTTCCGACGTCGAACGAGGTTGGTTTCGTCGCGATGATCCACGAACATAATAAAGGCTACTCTGTTTGCGCGGACGCAATATACGTCCTTCCCGGCTACACAACGTACATTGGTGAGTACAAGTGACGTCGGGTTCAAAGAGATTACTGCTTGAGTCGACGAGCTTGATGACGATGACCTCGATGACCGAGGCCGCCGGACGCAGGCGACCAGAGCACGTCTACAGGGCGGGCATCTTGTTCTCTTGCTCCACAAGACATTTCGCTCTTGCGAATGGCCGGTGTCCTCCCGCTGCCCTTTCCCCCAGCCACGCACATCGTGCCTGAGCGCGGTTTTCGGTGGTAATCTCGGTCACGAAGGTGCGCCGCGATTCACAAGCCGGATTTCCGTGGAAAATTCTATTGTACTTTATACTTTTGTCCCATGCTACGCTCAGGACTGAACATGGCGACAACGAAGAACTTGCCCCCGCCCTATGAGGACGGCTGTAGGGAAGACTGGCCTCAGGCTCTGGTACAAGGCACTCTTGAAGCTCACGTCCCCGTAAGTCTAATCTACCGAGGATCGCTGAATGATCCGGACCGCTACTCTGGGCTGGAAATCGAAACGCATCACTGTATCCCAGGTGATGGAACCGACGACGAATAGCTCGTCATACGTTCGCGCGCAATGTTTAGAGTACTGTGAAATCGAGTACTTGATCTTCAAATGCAAATGCATCAAAGAGGATCCCGCCGCCAAGTTACACCCGGATTTGGTGGAGGATTACAAGTATTGCAAGACCCCGAGGAAAACGAAATGCGTTGACGACGCAATGAAGGATCGGACGAACATCTTCTTCCAAGTGAGTTTTCCGAGCGCAAGGCTTGCCTCTGCGTTCACCGCTGAGAATCGCGAGGCTCATCCTCCATCATCACATGTCGGTTAGGTAATTAAGTCATTCCCCCAGACCCTAGACCTTCTCAATACTTCATGACAGTTTCCCGGAGTATCGCGCACTAGCAGCTAGAGTCCCACACCGATCGCTTTCTCGGTGGAGATAAGGCTCCGAAAGGGGCGAAATTTTCTCGCGCGGAACAAGTTCTTTTCGTCGGGACCTATTTCCTTGGCTAAGTTTGATGACTCATCAATGATGAGCTTCCCGATACGGAGAGTCCCTCATGCGGGACATTGCCCGCACGCGAGACCGCAGGGCGATTCGATAGGATCCCGAGTTATTATATGTACTATTATTAATTTTTTATTTATTTATTTCTCATTTCCATTCATCGGAACAATTCGGACTTTCCTTCCTCGAATGAATAAGACGAGCTATTCGCTTCTAGGATCGCTGTGACTGCTGGCGAGAATGCGAGACAAAAAAATACGCCACTGACGTCAGCGTGGCCGGCTTCGTGTCCGACGACAACGTGACGATAGGTGATTGAAAAACTCGAGTCAGAAATTTTAAGAGAATCGCTCTCGGTCGCCTCGCAATCCCCACATCACGCTGTGCCCAGCAGCAGAGCGTACTCTTGGTGAAATCCTTGGAGCGCGTCTGAGGGAACTTTACGAGCGAACGATTTCGAGAGGACGACTGCGGACACTTCTCGGTTTGAGGAACTTTTACTGAAAATGTGCTCCTTCCTTCCTTCCGCTTTGGAGCAGGCAACCGATCTCAAGAGGAACAACTCTATGCGGAATTGGGGTCCGCGAGACTGGTCGTGTATTTCCACTCGTTCACATTCGAGCATGTTCGCGCTATCGCGAAGTACGACGAGATCAGAGTGCTGTCCAACATCGGAGGTATCAACGGGATGTATCTCGGCCTCTCGTTTTATCTCCTCTTCCAGGTGAGACAAGACGGCATGGCAGCTACCGCTATTTTCCGACAGACCGCTCCCTCGGTGTTGCACGCTCCTTCCGGCCCCCCCAACTCGCGGAATTTCCTTACGCTCCAAAATTTTTATCTCGAGCTGAATTGCTTTTGAGGCGTCTAAGAAATTAATGGATCTGATCCGAGTTTTCCGGACTCGGAGCTGGTCTGGTCGTTCCCGTAAAGAGGGAATCCCCTGGAGGGATCTACTTTCCATACGCGTGTGGAAATACATACGCAAATGTGTGCAGAAATATTCAGAATCCGGATCCGCAGAAAAAAATACACTCTGAACAAGCTCCTCTATATACAGCAGCCGACGCTCGAAACGTGACGAACGGACGCCGCGCCCGAGACCCGAGCCGACTCTGCCTGAGCCGAGCACGAGACTCATTAACATCGCGCGGTTTCTCGCGTAATCGATTTCGTTATCGTTTCAGGCGCTGGATATCCTCGTTATGGGAGCCATCCAGTTTGTGAAGAAGGTTCGAGAAAGTCGCCTGTCCTTCGGTCAGGATGGCAACGTGATGAGTTCGACCGCGGTTCAGACAAGTGCTCGAGGAGATCGGAAGCCGCGACGATCTCAAGTTGTTCCTCAGCAGCCAACGGCACCGGTATGACAAAGAAACCTCCTGTTTCCCTCCCGAGCACACGAATCCCCGAAATGCCGGAAACATTTGGTATACATTGACGACTTGTGCCCGAGGTCAGCGAGAGCTATAATCTCCCTCTGAGCCATGACCCTCGCTCGAAAATTTATCTCGACGATGCTCCGAGACCCCCGACCGAAAATCCGATTGTACGGCGGGCTTGCCGTGATTGATGATTGACGAGGAGGCCGCCGCAATCATGAGAGGTCCTTCGGGAGAGGAGGTCATGCACTCCTCTTCGAATGGACTCTGGCTCAGAGCTCTACTCGGTTGGCTCGGAGGCACTGCCTACATGAAATATATATTTTCTCTTCAAAACAAGGGGGCGGAAACAATCGACGACCCATTGGTCTTCTCGAACGATCAGGATGTAGTCCATTAGCGATAGCCTTCTGGGAGCTCGTGTCAGCAACTGCTCCAGCAGCTTCCGGCGCCTCGAACTCCCGCAGTGTTCTCCCTTGTCGGTTCTGAGCTGAATCGTCCCGTGTACGATGTAGAAAGACTTCCAGGCCTGGGTCGACCGCTCGTCGACTGCCTCGAGGGGTCTCGCGTTCTCGGGATAATCATCGTAAGGAAGGCTCGTTCCGACGAGCACCGATATCAAGCCCCGATCATTGAACCGAAGCTCCGGAAACAACTTGTCGGAATTCGCTGAGAGACCGAATGTTCGATTGCGACCGATTCTATATGGTCTCACCCGATGTCGAATCGGCGCTAATGAGTGATTGAGGGCCTTATTCCAATCGAACCCGATTCCGCACTCGTGATCGCGGCGAATCTCGAATATGAGTTTGAGGGGTTCCCGCGGCGACCGAGGTTTCCGAATCTAGCCGCAAGCCTGCGCGGTCGTTTCCTCGAAGTGATTTGCGTTCGAGAAATCGCTGTTTTCGCGAACTAAAAGACATTCATGTTTTCCCAGGAGCTGCCAGGATACTTCCCGAACAAGAAAAACATATGGGATGTTTTCGAAAAACCATCTGGAGGAACTTTCACCACAACGGAGACATACAATACAACATACGGTCCTTTCGCCATACAATACTACAAGAACAGCGCGCCTTAATCTGCTCGCTCTGAATTCTGAGATTTGGATCCATTGGGAGATAATAAGAAAAATAAAACAATAAGAGCCGAGAGACCGGCCCGAATGGTTCCCGCAGACGATCGCCGCAACCCTGATTGCTTCTACATCCGCAGGATTCCACGAGTGTTCGAAAAGAGCGCCAAAAAAATAACTCGCGTACATTCCCCGGAACGACCGTCATTTCAGACGATCTGCATGAGTTATTGTGAAAAAATCGATTCACACTCTCGAGCTCGCTCCAGTCGCTCTCGTATCGGATCCCAAATGGAAAATACTCGCTGTCCGGGCTGGACGGGAACGCTTTCCCGCTCGAGGTCCCAACGAGCTCAATGTCCTCTGACATCTAAATGACCGGTAATTACACTGGCACCTACTCCCTTTCCGTCTCAATGAACGGTTTACTCGAATCAGTTTCACTTTGTTGGACATCGATGCTCCTTCCGGGAGGAAGCCCCGCTAACCGGCTCAATAGAAAATCAATGTAGGTAAGTAACTTATGAGAAGAACGTCTCCCGATGCCTCACGAATATTTGATTCGTTGTCCGCATTCTGTCCGAGAGCTGTACGTTCCTCCCAGAGGCTCGAATGAAGCAGGGGTACGGTGGCCAGAGCATCTCCTATCCTCGTAGCATTCGTTTCCCTTAGAGACTGCCATTTAGATAGTCTCCCCGGATGATGAATGAGCCCGGGCTCACTAGCCATCGAATGGCCCTGCAGAGAATTAGTTTCTGACGTCGTAATCACTGAGAACGATCGGGACGTGTGCGAGGAAGCGACCGAAGTAGCAGAAAGACGATGAACATCCGCACGCAGTCGAGCCCGCGGACGAGGTCCAAGATGTCGCTTCTGCGGGACCCCACAATGGCTTGAATTTCGATGACGATTCGTTCGCTCGAGGGCTCGACATTCCGCGACGTCTGCAGGGACGAATCTCTCGTTTGGGGTGATTTGCTGCCGAATACGACGAGAGTGAACCATCTGCCGGTCGCTTGACCGCGTCTCCTCCCATGGGTTCGCGGGAGAACGCCAAAGGAGGCAGCCACGGAGGACCGTGGGGGAGTCGGACGGAAATGCTTTTCAGCATGGTAAAAACTGCATGAACTCAGAGGCTTTCAGAGCTACTGAAACGCGTCCCTCGTGGTTCGCCTCCAAAATTGAAGTCTCCCGAGAACCTCGTCCCTCCATCCGTCCACTCATAGCTCTGGGGATCGCCTCATAGAATTTACGACGCGTCGTCGGTCGGTCGCTTCCTCTCCCGTAGCGTGTTTGCCGCATTCATGAGTGAGATCCGAATGGGATCATGACTTCGGTGGGAGCGACTTCGCTCCATGAGTAACCCGGGAACGGGGTGAATGTTCCGGCGGAAGGTCGAAGGAGCTCACAAAAACTACAATGTCTGAATCCTGTCCTCCGCCTCGTCGGCGTCAGAACGGCCGCCGTTGTTCGGGTCTTCACGAATCACGGCTAGAATTCTCCCCGATACCAATTGTCAGCAGATATTACGCGTCGCGACCTTAAGTCCTTTCGCTTGTTGAGAGTTCGGAGTGTCACGGACGCAGAATCCGTTTAGAGTTCTGGAGCGATCGATTCCGGACGGCACCGGCGCCGTTTGGAGAGATGACTCGCATCCGAGAGTCATGAATCATCTCTGCAGCTTCGAAACCAGGCACGAGTTGCACGTCGTTCTAATTGACGGGAACCGCACACAACGGAGCGGCTGCAATCGGTAGCGGCGCTCTTATGACTTATTCATAACGCGAAATAAGTCACGATAGCGAGTATCTCGATCCATTCCACCATCAATGATCCCAGCGCGAAGATTACCAAAGCGAGAAGGGATTGAGCGAGAATTGCTGTAAACAGCTCTCGGGGGCACTCCACGATCTTGGGGGCGAGGTCCGCTTCGAGACGCGACTCATCGCTCGTTGTCGTGTGGCGGTTCATCTTCATTTCATTTATCAGTCCCCGTTTTTGAGATCCTGACGAGCTCCTGCGTTTCTCCAGCTCGGAAACCGCGACGTATGGGACAGGCACACGTCGCAGGCCGTACAAACAACTATTTCGTGGAAGCCTCATGGCCCCAAAAGCCCTCCCCGAGCTCCCCGTTGTTTCTCTCACAATGTCATCAATGGGCACTACCCGCCGCTTCCTCGCACGGGTAGCGACCGCTTCGCTGGAGGTTCAGCTGGAGAAACAGTCCATTTAGAGCGGAGAGGAGGAGGGTTGAAGCCGAAGAACGATAGCAGGAGAGGAAACAGTCGAATCAACGAGGTGGCTTTGTAGTAATTTGCTGGAAGTGTCTCGTTGTCAGCATGGGTTTGTCGTCGTCGACGAGGCTGTAATGAAATTCGACTGTGGAATAAAAGCCTCTTGCGTTTCGCTTGTCCCCCTTCCGATTTCAACGACCGACACCTGATGACGTTCCCGTGTGCTGCCTCCCGGCCTTCTCTCTGGCGTCTCCGCAGCCCTGCTCTGAGTCCAAGAGCTCGGAATGGCCCGGACGATCCGTTTCTGCATCTCGTATGGAGCTCTTTCGAACATCCATCCTCGAGTTCAGTGTCTCGGAGATGATTCGATCTGTCACTGCTCGAGAGGAAAGCGGGGTTCTCGTCGTTCTCGTGGCACTTGGTTGTTTGTTCCGTCGCAGGCCGTCGTTGTAGCCTCTTAAATATCGGCAAAACCCAAAGCTAGTCTGGAGGACGATTCTTGGAGGATGATTAAATCCCGTCGAAGGAAGCGATTCTCATATATGGACATAGGAGTCGGGTGGTTTTATGAGGGCTCGTGCTTGGAGATGACCGGACGGAGGGAATACGTCAACTGTCCTCGCAATCGTTCAAAGCCAATCTCGATTCGCCTCCTGTCGCGTGGAATCCGGAGGGTTCCTAATTCGTTTTGTAGGTTCCGTTGATCTCACCTCGCCGCGCTGAGAGCCATTCGTCGCAGAAGACGTCCCGAACACCGCGGAGCGGGAGAGGAAGAATGCGCAAACTTGTTCGAGCTGGACATTGGGAATTCTTTGAAATCCCACGAGCGGTCTCTTGCGGTGCAGGATTAAAACGTGCGTTTTTTTCATTTCTCCGACTGGTTTCTCGACTCCTGTATACTTGTACGTAAGCCGAGCGTTGCCCTCTCTCCGAAACGAGCTCACTGGGACTTCCCTGGCGGGTGGTCATGGCTCACACAAAAATTTATGGCCCCCTTGAGTGCTGCACGGCTTCGGTAATTTGCATCTTTGATCTTCTCTAGGTGCCCGTGTGAGCTTGTGGGGTCAGTGCTCCAGGTTCGGTCGACCGCCTGAGGATGAGACTTGAGCCGACATCGGTGACCTAACAATGAGCTGAGCACGGTACCGAGTAATCGCAGCGAATTCTGAGCGATATCGTCAATACCGGCGACGGCATCCGACCGATCCTACGGAGTGTGTCATGAAGCGGGTAATATCTATCGACGATCTCGGTCCTCTGACTGGATCGATTGACGGGAAGACTCTGAACTAGGAGTAAATTTCCCCGGCCTCCGCGACTGCAATGATTCCACTCGGGAACTAGCCTTGAAGGGTAGCTGCGGTCGTACATCCTCGTGGACCTATCAAGAAAAGGGGATAAGAATGAGAAACAGCCTAAACGAAAATGAATTTCCCCGTGGAGACCTCTAAATTTTTCTTCCGGAGCAAAGTCATTTTTCGCTCGTTTTTCATTCCTCGACGCGGAAGGAGGACAGGCATCCGGAGATAGAGGGTTCCGTGCAACTCACACGTCCCGGTTATATTTCGATGGTGACAGAAATATTCGCTTCCACAGGAATCCGGGGTGCGACCGGTGCCGCTGATTATGAGTGCAGCAGTGAGGCCCAAGCTCGCTTCATCGCTTGATGGGCGAGCAACGAAGCTCCTCTACGCGAAGCACGTATCCATCCCATGCCTCCGTCTGCCGTCACAACCCCAAGCACAAGGCTCGGAATGATCTGTGTTAACAATTAACTACCTTTCCCCGGCCAGAACCTCAAGAGGAAAACAAAAACGCTGGCCAAGGTTCAGGCGCCGCGCTGACCTTCCGCGAAGTATCGCCGCGCCAGGTCGTGGTAACGTGATGGTCGAAAGGTGGAAAAAGCATCATGTAGCGTGCTCTCTCGGAGTTAAATCATAGATTTTCGAAAGTGCATTTGGGACCCTCGTGATGTCTGTTCGGGTTCGGATCTAGAAATCGTTACTAGAATCAACGCTCCTCTGGGCAGAATCAGCCGAATCGTTCGAGAACGAATCGCGTCATTCTGCCCCCAACGTGTGTTCGCAGAGGGGAAGACCACCCTGCCCCGGTCGTTCCCTCCGAAAAATGACCTTTGACGATATTTTATTCATCATCGAAGTCGTCGGGATGCTCTGATTGAATTGATCAGAGAGACCGGAGGGTCCATATATCGGCTCGACTTCCGTACGGCAGACGGTTCACGCGGCAGCTGCTCTTATCTGACACGAGACCTTCCTTGACAAACTGCAGATCCAGCATGTGTTCGATTTTGCGACGATCGGATTAGCATCGCTTGCTCCACCAATGATGAGATCATATAGATTTAGCCACGGCCGCAGTCCCGGAGCAAACATAACCCGCAGAAGATTCGCGTCTTGCTCTTCTGTTGACCTCGTGGAATCAATGGGAATCACAACGGTCGGTAATCGAGGTAAAGGTCCGGAAAGTTTTGGGCAGTTTACTTTCTTTGTCGAGACTCTCGATAGAGTTGGTGGTTTGCCATGCGAGGAGCATTGAACGTTGGTGCGTCCAATCAGGAGGAGTTGAATGGACTCGACTGCTTGACTGAAGCTTCCGCTTATCTTCACTTCATCAGGACCTTCTCTTTTTGCTCTAGTGGATGCCTCTATCGCTCACTCACTCGCGCACGCACAGACACTCGCTTGCTGAACTATCGGCGGTCCGTTGAGCGCGTACTCAGGGTCAGCATCATCAACACAGAGCGGCATCCTGATCAGAGAATTGCTCAAGATTAAGCGGGGTATCACAAGGAGGGAACGAGGAAGGGCGAAAATCTGCGGAACGAGAGCAGCAGACGGCTCGAGAAAGCTTGTCCATGATCTGTCTGTAGGGGATCTATCCCTGTACCACCACTCGACATGAGGAGACCGTGATCGGGGAACTTGCCTCTGATTAAGCTCTCCGAGAACTTGTGGATCAGACCCTTGGGGCTGTCATCCGAAGAGTAATGTGGATGTTGGTCCGATGAGAGCTCGGAATATCGCTGAAAAATCTTTCCGGTAGGTGCCCCCGCTTTTTCTCATTGAGAGGCTGCTCGGAATGACCATCGATGCGTGAGACCAAACCTGTCGCGATTCCCTTGAAAGGGCGGAAAAATCAAATATTCGAAAAAACAAAGCGGCAGTCGGACGGCCTGAAGAACCTCGGGATGGCTAAGACATTCATTTGCATGCTAATTCAGCGTTCATTTGTACATCTGCCGTTGCGTACATTCGCACCTTCATCAGACGCTCTTTCTTAACCGCGAGCTGTCTCGGTGTTCGCGAGATGCCTGAAGTTTTTTCTTCCGTGCACAATAGCGGCGAAGACGTCTCGAGACATTGAGTCGTGCCAATGTATTCTCGCGGAACGCACCTGCTTCCTCATAGAGACGGGATGAGCTCCGCATCCTCGTTATCTATGTAGCTGGAGTCATAAACGATACTAGGATTTTTGAGCCACGATTCAGTTGCAGGATGAGAGAAGTTGCAATTTGCCTCCGCTTACTTACCCCAGTGGATTCATCAGGTCACCGTCGAACTAGCCGGAAGATATACCGATCGGCGCACTGACAGATAAGCTAGCTCGCAATTCTGCGAGGACCCCCGTGGGGAAGCAAGGGTAGGACGACCTATTTGTAATTCAGGAGACAGAAATCAGGCGTTTGGCCTGCGAACTGAATGGAGACCGACGTGATCCTTAGAAACACGAGGCTACGAGAGGAGAATACCTCCGCAAGACGTCTCACGAGGATCGCCTGGCACGGAAACAGCAGCAGAAGCTTGGGCTCCGAGAAATTTCGCTAGCAACGATTCGACGGTTCTCGCCCGCTGTCATCAAGATGCTCTCACATCGTGCTCCGTCGGCGTGGGGCTTTTTCGGCCGGGGGGGGAGGCGCGTCTGGAAGAGCGAAACGTTCATCCTCACGGTTGGCAGCGGAGCGCCGCTTTTTCAGAGGTATGGTAGACAGCTCAGAAATTGCCCTTCACTCCAATTCAAAGCGCCAGAGCCGCTCGCGAGATCGCGAATTTCCACGATCGGCTTAGCTCATCCGCTCAACTCCAATTAGGTACGTCCTAAATCCCGCCGGGCCAGAGCAACTTCCCTTTTAGCAGTCTCTCCGCTGGAAAATATCGGCAGGCCGCCTCTTCCTGGTAAGCGATATCGGACGCGAGCGGAAAGCATTTCAGACATCTGAAACCCGCGATACTCTCGTCGCTGCCGCTTCTTATCTGTGAATATAAATCAGAGTCCTGACGGATCGACTGCATCCTATACCCGGACTCCCCCTAATACGACAACGACCGTCGCGCCGATAAACAAATCGCAACGGCCTAGGAGGTTGAGAGCGCCGCGCCGGAGAGTCTATGGTCAGCGAAGAGCACTCTTTGATATACGTACGATGACGGTCCGCTCCACGAGTATTCGAATATAGCTTCCCGCGACCGATGGGAAATGTGAGCGGGTCACTTCGGAGACTTCATGTATTAATTTCGGTAGAGGTAGGCCGGGACCGGGGCATAGAAGCGGAAGACGATGAGAGGAAAATCGCTTCCGACGAATAAGATCGATTCTGTGGGACTTGTAGCCTCCGTGATCCGTTCGAATAATTCTCGGGCTTCCTCAACCCGGCATATAGCTCGCACTTGCGGGACTTCAGTGGGTCTTGTAATTTATTTGGATCGATGAGAGCGTAGGTTATATAATTTTCTATGGACAATCGAGCCTCATTCTCGGAGAGTGAACATCCTCTGTGTCGAGGGAATCGGAATGAAGCTCAAAATACTCGCTACACCCAAGTCTTGACTCTCTCGGGGAGAGACTCCTGTCGAATTCTACCTTCCAGTCCACGATTAATTCGTTGGTTCAGTTTAAAGCACCGGGGAACGATTCTGCCATGGTCCTTTGCGCACAGGATTTGCGAACAGCTGCCGATAATGACATCGTCTGTCTCCTTTTCCTTCATATTTTGGGGGAGGTGGGAAATGCGCGCTCTGTCGCGAATCTCCAGCAGAACAGCATGTGATAGAAGTTTTTACCAAAATGGCCCTCGTTTGCACGAGACAAGCGAAAATCGAGTGGGTAGGAAGGCATGTGCTGCAGATACAGGCTGTGAGATCAGCGACAGCGAAGCTTCTTATGAGCACCAAATATCGCCGCCCACTCTATTATCCCCTTTTATTCTGATATTTCTATCGGAGAAATCGTCGCTCCAGCATCTGGGTCCAGGAAGGGGTTATCCAGAAATACGTCACGTCCGAGAAAGGATATCCGTCGGTAGGTACACCGCGAACGGCATTCCCCGATTCCATATTGAATCACGCTGCCAAGCGATGGGTCGGAATAAGTCGACGATGACTCGAGGCGCTGGGCTGGAAGGGAGCGTACCGCTCGGGAACGCTCATCCGCTCTCCGATCCAAGTTCGCCCATTCAGTGAGATGTCCGACGTTGTTGCCCTGGCTACAGAGCAGGCCTTCCTTTTCGCTCGGAGTGAACTTGCCCTAGAAGCCAAAGAGCTTCCCGACCTGTCCGTCATTCGCTTGCTCGATCGACGTCCCCGAACGCATCTGTTCGTCTGTCTGTCGGTCTGTCCGTCTCTCTGTCTGCAAGGCGGGTGATCTATCGATTCATCGTGTTTCAGCACGCATGACTGATAGTTTCCTCCGAAACAGCTTCACTGGCGAAGATGGACGTGCTCTGCTTCCTCGCGAGCGTTGTTTACGTCTGCGCAAAGCATTCTCCACCAGCGGGCACGAAGGACGTACGACATTTCCCTCCTCGCGCGTTGTCATGCGATGTTCCTGTGTGCTTATTACAGTGGCACACGCTTGAATCGGGCACACACAGTCATTCGACAAACACTCGAAACCCCGCAACCAATTACGCCGTTGGTTGTGACAACTCGCATGCTTTGCGAACAGACGGCTTCCCTTTCTATTCAGGTTTCCAACCAAGGACACAGAAGGCATTGGCCTCAACGTCGACATCATACTCCGCGGTATCTTCAGCACGATTATCTCACTGATTGGCTGGGCACTCTGGCGGGGGTAAACACTTCGACGATATAATGAACGACGAGCCCGAGATACGCTGCCGGGTCTCTCCATATCTCCGCCGACCTCGAACAGGAAGACTACTTTCGCCGTCGTTCAGGCTGTTTGTCGTCTGTCCTGCTGCGATTCCAGTTTGCCAAAAAGCGGATGGTGCACAACAGAAGCGGCCTCGCCGGTCCGCGGAGACGGCCATGGACCGATCGATGCAGAGAAGGTTGACGCAAGGGCGAACCGATCCGTGAGGCTCCGGCCGAAGCGAACTAAGCCAGTGGGGCAATAACAGTAATTTCGGGCAGTAACACCAAGATCCGCGGGAAAATCCGCAGCGTTATGTAACACCGCCGCTCCAAACCTAATCTACGCCCGGAGCGTGAGATGTGATCCCTGTCCAAGGTCACACGTCCCTTGCCAGCAACTTCGGGAAAAAACGTCGAATGGGAGTAGTCGGGAAGGTTTCGAGTCCGTAGGAGAAGTCTGCTGCACGCAGGAAAATCTATTGCTGGCGAAGGTTTCCAGCGAGCGAACTCGGAATTAGAAGAGCCGGTGGTATTCACTTACCCGGTGGGGAACGACGGGGGCTCTAATATCCACCTCATCCAGAGTTGACATGATGAATATGTACGAGAGGCATGAGATTCGGTCCGACTGTGGCTGTTGGTAAGACATGACCGACGGGTGGTCGAGTGGTTAGCGCGTTTGTCACTACTCGTGCGAACGTGCATAGCCGCAACGACGCCGCTCGCGCGGGAGGCGGTGTGGGTTCGATCCCTGCTGCCGGAAAAATATGCAGGTACTCGGCCGTGATCCTCCTGGGTACATTTGCTCTATGGATCCGTCCTCGGAAGCAATGTGAATAACAGTACCCGGGACGTTAAACCTTGGCTGTGTGGATCAGCCCGTAAAAAGTTTTTTTTTTTTGTTGGTAAGACATGCAACTTCCGGGAAGGAATGAAGGATCGCAGAATGAATGATCTGCTCAAAAGACGAGCCCGCCTTTTCATTCTCTGGTAGATTTCAATACAGGGAAACATGTGATGCTTGTTGATCGCCATATATTTTTCGTTTTAAACCTTCCCCAACCAAGAGAATTTTGCCTGCGAATTCTTTGGACGTGGACTGCTCCGTGGAGACCCAGTCGAGAAAGAACTCGATTTCGCCCCGAAAAAATCGTCTTCCATAAGATCGTGAGGGATTGTGCTCAGCTTCCGCGTCTCAAATTCTCTTCTTCCCCTGAAACACGAGTCCAGCGATTCGCTTTCCAAGAAGTTTCCGAGTTCAAGTAATTCGTTATGTGTGTCCTCGCATTTCTGTCAGTCAGAACGATTCGGACGGCTCCTCGCGGGAAGTCTGGCCGGAAACCCGCAGGGGGATGTTCCCCTCCCGAAATTGAGTGAAGCAAGTCCTCAGCATATGGAAGGAATTCGCTGTTCTCCGTTCCATTTGACATCTCGGAAATCCTACCGAGCTCTCCTTGAGCGAGGAGAAACATGAAACTAAAGCATCGCAGGAACTTCTCGAAGCTTGAGTGTGCTCACTGAATCTTACGGCGGACACTTTCCCTCGATAGCCATACAGATCCAGCAAGGAATAGCACCTGACATCGCAATGTCGACGATCGATAAACGTTAAACCTCGTACGTCAGTTGATCAAGTCTGAGTCGGTGGATTTATTGGGATTCACAAGCTCCAGACATCGGCTTACCCGGTACGAGCCGAGCGATCCTCACCGAGCAGCATGAATTGACTCGACGGGAACAGCGTCTTTTCGCCACGCGCGCGTGTCGATGTCGAAATCTTGATGTGAAGTAGACGTCCGAACGGAAGTCGTGCTCGGGGGTAAGCTCCAGAACCTAGGGGACTTGCGAGATCGGTAGCTGTCTCCAGACTCACGCGCGGACTGAATACCAATGTTTTGAATTCTGTTGAATATCCCGAACCCGCGGGACCTCCGTCGCGGGAACGGAACTCAGAGGTTAAGACCAGAAATAAATCTCGGTCATCCTCGCAGTCCCTAATGCTCGTACGGGACTTACGGCACCGCGCAGGGCGAGATTATTCGGAGTTGTCATCTCTGAAGGGATTAATCCTTTCAAATTTTCGTGATCCCCATTCTTCTCTCGCGAACTCCGAGGATTTCATTCCGGGGTCCGCGCTCGCCAGTCAGATGGGCTTCCCAAGGGCGTACATCTTTCATTTGAAGACACGAGGAAGGAATGATCTCAGAACTTCCTCTCGAGCAGCTCTTCCTGCTTTCCCGGCATCGACGGATTCGAGTGCTCTCTCTGACTTGGATTCTCGCTATGGCAGGGCAGAACGGGACTCGCGGTACACTTTCGGGATCAATGAGGTACGTGGAGATTGGGAAAGAGCAATAGTGAGCGTACCTATTATCGCAACACTCACCTTGCGGCACGTGTTCGGAATTCATTATTCGCCGAACAAATGCGAACTGCGAATCACTCGTGTCTGCGATCGGAACACGAATATTGATTCGGCTCCACTCTGTCAGGATCCGGGAGCTGTTGACGGTGAAACGAACCTCAATGCACTGAATTCCAACGATTAGGAATTAAACCTTAATGAATTTGACTGAACACGGTGGCGAGAAACTGTTTGACTGGCTTGGAGGTCACCCGTGACGTCGAAGTCAAACGAGTCTTCAACATAGGAGACAAGCGCCTTTTTATGTTGTCTCCTCGGGCCTCCCTTGACAAAGGCACCTCGAAGCTTGATCAGAAATCAGAACCCCTTAACCAGTGTGACGACAATACAGACTTCAATGTATACACCTGACGGGATTTTTTTCGGGGGGGGGG